>NW_027315947.1:0-93911 GCF_026437365.1 Eucyclogobius newberryi
ACTGGTGTGTAAGTGTGTTACTGGTGTGTAAGTGTGTTACTGGTTTGTAAGTGTGTTACTGGTGTGTAAGTGTGTTACTGGTGTGTAAGTGTGTTACTGTGTGTTGTAAGTGTGTTACTGGTTTGTAAGTGTGTTACTGGTTTGTAAGTGTGTTACTGGTGTGTAAGTGTGTTACTGGTGTGTAAGTGTGTTACTGGTGTGTAAGTGTGTTACTGGTGTGTAAGTGTGTTACTGGTGTGTAAGTGTGTTACTGTGTGTGTAAGTGTGTTACTGGTGAGTAAGTGTGTTACTGTGTGTGTAAGTGTGTTACTGGTGTGTAAGTGTGTTACTGGTGTGTAAGTGTGTTACTGTGTGTGTAAGTGTGTTACTGGTGTGTAAGTGTGTTACTGTTTGTGTAAGTGTGTTACTGGTTTGTAAGTGTGTTACTGGTTTGTAAGTGTGTTACTGTGTGTGTAAGTGTGTTACTGGTTTGTAAGTGTGTTACTGTGTGTGTAAGTGTGTTACTGGTTTGTAAGTGTGTTACTGGTTTGTAAGTGTGTTACTGGTGTGTAAGTGTGTTACTGGTGTGTAAGTGTGTTACTGGTGTGTAAGTGTGTTACTGTGTGTGTAAGTGTGTTACTGGTTTGTAAGTGTGTTACTGGTTTGTAAGTGTTTTACTGGTTTGTAAGTGTGTTACTGGTTTGTAAGTGTGTTACTGGTTTGTAAGTGTGTTACTGGTTTGTAAGTGTGTTACTGGTTTGTAAGTGTGTTACTGGTTTGTAAGTGTTTTACTGGTTTGTAAGTGTGTTACTGGTGTGTAAGTGTGTTACTGGTTTGTAAGTGTGTTACTGGTGTGTAAGTGTGTTACTGGTTTGTAAGTGTGTTACTGGTGTGTAAGTGTGTTACTGGTCGTGTAAGTGTGTTACTGGTTTGTAAGTGTGTTACTGGTTTGTAAGTGTGTTACTGGTTTGTAAGTGTTTTACTGGTTTGTAAGTGTGTTACTGGTTTGTAAGTGTGTTACTGGTTTGTAAGTGTGTTACTGGTTTGTAAGTGTGTTACTGGTGTGTAAGTGTGTTACTGGTGTGTAAGTGTGTTACTGGTTTGTAAGTGTGTTACTGTTGTCAGTGTGTTAAGTGTTGTGTAAGTGTGTTACTGGTTTGTAAGTGTGTTACTGGTTTGTAAGTGTGTTACTGGTGTGTAAGTGTGTTACTGGTTTGTAAGTGTGTTACTGGTTTGTAAGTGTGTTACTGGTGTGTAAGTGTGTTACTGGGTGTAGTGTTACTGGTTGTAAGTGTGTTACTGGTTTGTAAGTGTGTTACTGGTGTGTAAGTGTGTTACTGGTGTGTAAGTGTGTTACTGGTGTGTAAGTGTGTTACTGGTGTGTAAGTGTGTTACTGGTTTGTAAGTGTGTTACTGGTGTGTAAGTGTGTTACTGGTGTGTGTAAGTGTGTTACTGGTTTGTAAGTGTGTTACTGGTGTGTAAGTGTGTTACTGGTGTGTAAGTGTGTTACTGTGTGTGTAAGTGTGTTACTGGTGTGTAAGTGTGTTACTGTGTGTGTAAGTGTGTTACTGGTGTGTAAGTGTGTTACTGTGTGTGTAAGTGTGTTACTGGTGTGTAAGTGTGTTACTGGTGTGTAAGTGTGTTACTGTGTGTGTAAGTGTGTTACTGGTTTGTAAGTGTGTTACTGGTGTGTAAGTGTGTTACTGTGTGTGTAAGTGTGTTACTGGTTTGTAAGTGTGTTACTGTGTGTGTAAGTGTGTTACTGGTTTGTAAGTGTGTTACTGGTGTGTAAGTGTGTTACTGGTTTGTAAGTGTGTTACTGGTGTGTAAGTGTGTTACTGGTGTGTAAGTGTGATACTGGTGTGTAAGTGTGTTACTGGTGTGTAAGTGTGTTACTGGTGTGTAAGTGTGTTACTGGTGTGTAAGTGTGTTACTGGTTTGTAAGTGTGTTACTGGTGTGTAAGTGTGTTACTGGTGTGTAAGTGTGTTACTGGTGTGTAAGTGTGTTACTGGTGTGTAAGTGTGTTACTGGTTTGTAAGTGTGTTACTGGTGTGTAAGTGTGTTACTGGTGTGTAAGTGTGTTACTGGTGTGTAAGTGTGTTACTGGTTTGTAAGTGTGTTACTGGTGTGTAAGTGTGTTACTGGTTTGTAAGTGTGTTACTGGTGTGTAAGTGTGTTACTGGTTTGTAAGTGTGTTACTGGTGTGTAAGTGTGTTACTGGTGTGTAAGTGTGTTACTGGTGTGTAAGTGTGTTACTGGTTTGTAAGTGTGTTACTGGTTTGTAAGTGTGTTACTGGTGTGTAAGTGTGTTACTGGTTTGTAAGTGTGTTACTGGTTTGTAAGTGTGTTACTGGTGTGTAAGTGTGTTACTGGTGTGTAAGTGTGTTACTGGTGTGTAAGTGTGTTACTGGTTTGTAAGTGTGTTACTGGTTTGTAAGTGTGTTACTGGTGTGTAAGTGTGTTACTGGTTTGTAAGTGTGTTACTGGTGTGTAAGTGTGTTACTGGTGTGTAAGTGTGTTACTGGTGTGTAAGTGTGTTACTGGTGTGTAAGTGTGTTACTGGTTTGTAAGTGTGTTACTGGTTTGTAAGTGTGTTACTGGTGTGTAAGTGTGTTACTGGTTTGTAAGTGTGTTACTGGTTTGTAAGTGTGTTACTGGTGTGTAAGTGTGTTACTGGTTTGTAAGTGTGTTACTGGTTTGTAAGTGTGTTACTGGTGTGTAAGTGTGTTACTGGTTTGTAAGTGTGTTACTGGTTTGTAAGTGTGTTACTGGTGTGTAAGTGTGTTACTGGTGTGTAAGTGTGTTACTGGTGTGTAAGTGTGTTACTGGTGTGTAAGTGTGTTACTGGTTTGTAAGTGTGTTACTGGTGTGTAAGTGTGTTACTGGTGTGTAAGTGTGTTACTGTGTGTGTAAGTGTGTTACTGGTTTGTAAGTGTGTTACTGGTTTGTAAGTGTGTTACTGGTGTGTAAGTGTGTTACTGGTGTGTAAGTGTGTTACTGGTGTGTAAGTGTGTTACTGGTGTGTAAGTGTGTTACTGGTGTGTAAGTGTGTTACTGTGTGTGTAAG
The DNA here is from genome assembly GCF_026437365.1 of Eucyclogobius newberryi. Taxonomy (NCBI): domain Eukaryota; kingdom Metazoa; phylum Chordata; class Actinopteri; order Gobiiformes; family Gobiidae; genus Eucyclogobius; species Eucyclogobius newberryi. The sequence continues at coordinate 3,049 of NW_027315947.1, forward strand.
TGTGTTACTGGTGTGTAAGTGTGTTACTGTGTGTGTAAGTGTGTTACTGGTGTGTAAGTGTGTTACTGGTGTGTAAGTGTGTTACTGTGTGTGTAAGTGTGTTACTGGTGTGTAAGTGTGTTACTGTTTGTGTAAGTGTGTTACTGGTTTGTAAGTGTGTTACTGGTTCGTAAGTGTGTTACTGTGTGTGTAAGTGTGTTACTGGTTTGTAAGTGTGTTACTGTGTGTGTAAGTGTGTTACTGGTTTGTAAGTGTGTTACTGGTTTGTAAGTGTGTTACTGGTGTGTAAGTGTGTTACTGGTGTGTAAGTGTGTTACTGGTGTGTAAGTGTGTTACTGTGTGTGTAAGTGTGTTACTGGTTTGTAAGTGTGTTACTGGTTTGTAAGTGTTTTACTGGTTTGTAAGTGTGTTACTGGTTTGTAAGTGTGTTACTGGTTTGTAAGTGTGTTACTGGTTTGTAAGTGTGTTACTGGTTTGTAAGTGTGTTACTGGTTTGTAAGTGTTTTACTGGTTTGTAAGTGTGTTACTGGTGTGTAAGTGTGTTACTGGTTTGTAAGTGTGTTACTGGTGTGTAAGTGTGTTACTGGTTTGTAAGTGTGTTACTGGTGTGTAAGTGTGTTACTGGTGTGTAAGTGTGTTACTGGTTTGTAAGTGTGTTACTGGTTTGTAAGTGTGTTACTGGTTTGTAAGTGTTTTACTGGTTTGTAAGTGTGTTACTGGTTTGTAAGTGTGTTACTGGTTTGTAAGTGTGTTACTGGTTTGTAAGTGTTTTACTGGTTTGTAAGTGTGTTACTGGTTTGTAAGTGTGTTACTGGTTTGTAAGTGTGTTACTGGTTTGTAAGTGTTTTACTGGTTTGTAAGTGTGTTACTGGTTTGTAAGTGTGTTACTGGTTTGTAAGTGTGTTACTGGTTTGTAAGTGTGTTACTGGTTTGTAAGTGTTTTACTGGTTTGTAAGTGTGTTACTGTGTGTGTAAGTGTGTTACTGGTTTGTAAGTGTGTTACTGGTTTGTAAGTGTGTTACTGGTGTGTAAGTGTGTTACTGGTGTGTAAGTGTGTTACTGGTTTGTAAGTGTGTTACTGGTGTGTAAGTGTGTTACTGGTTTGTAAGTGTGTTACTGGTTTGTAAGTGTGTTACTGGTGTGTAAGTGTGTTACTGGTTTGTAAGTGTGTTACTGGTTTGTAAGTGTGTTACTGGTGTGTAAGTGTGTTACTGGTTTGTAAGTGTGTTACTGGTTTGTAAGTGTGTTACTGGTGTGTAAGTGTGTTACTGGTGTGTAAGTGTGTTACTGGTGTGTAAGTGTGTTACTGGTGTGTAAGTGTGTTACTGGTTTGTAAGTGTGTTACTGGTGTGTAAGTGTGTTACTGGTGTGTGTAAGTGTTACTGGTTTGTAAGTGTGTTACTGGTGTGTAAGTGTGTTACTGGTGTGTAAGTGTGTTACTGGTGTGTAAGTGTGTTACTGTGTGTGTAAGTGTGTTACTGGTGTGTAAGTGTGTTACTGTGTGTGTAAGTGTGTTACTGGTGTGTAAGTGTGTTACTGTGTGTGTAAGTGTGTTACTGGTGTGTAAGTGTGTTACTGGTGTGTAAGTGTGTTACTGTGTGTGTAAGTGTGTTACTGGTTTGTAAGTGTGTTACTGGTTTGTAAGTGTGTTACTGTGTGTGTAAGTGTGTTACTGGTTTGTAAGTGTGTTACTGTGTGTGTAAGTGTGTTACTGGTTTGTAAGTGTGTTACTGGTTTGTAAGTGTGTTACTGGTTTGTAAGTGTGTTACTGGTGTGTAAGTGTGTTACTGGTTTGTAAGTGTGTTACTGGTGTGTAAGTGTGTTACTGTGTGTGTAAGTGTGTTACTGGTTTGTAAGTGTGTTACTGGTTTGTAAGTGTTTTACTGGTTTGTAAGTGTGTTACTGGTGTGTAAGTGTGTTACTGGTTTGTAAGTGTGTTACTGGTGTGTAAGTGTGTTACTGGTTTGTAAGTGTTTTACTGGTTTGTAAGTGTGTTACTGGTTTGTAAGTGTGTTACTGGTTTGTAAGTGTTTTACTGGTTTGTAAGTGTGTTACTGGTTTGTAAGTGTGTTACTGGTTTGTAAGTGTTTTACTGATTTGTAAGTGTGTTACTGGTTTGTAAGTGTGTTACTGGTTTGTAAGTGTGTTACTGGTTTGTAAGTGTGTTACTGGTTTGTAAGTGTTTTACTGGTTTGTAAGTGTGTTACTGGTTTGTAAGTGTGTTACTGGTGTGTAAGTGTGTTACTGGTTTGTAAGTGTGTTACTGGTTTGTAAGTGTTTTACTGGTTTGTAAGTGTGTTACTGGTTTGTAAGTGTTTTACTGGTTTGTAAGTGTGTTACTGGTGTGTAAGTGTGTTACTGGTTTGTAAGTGTGTTACTGGTTTGTAAGTGTTTTACTGGTTTGTAAGTGTGTTACTGGTTTGTAAGTGTGTTACTGGTTTGTAAGTGTGTTACTGGTTTGTAAGTGTTTTACTGGTTTGTAAGTGTGTTACTGGTTTGTAAGTGTGTTACTGGTTTGTAAGTGTGTTACTGGTTTGTAAGTGTGTTACTGGTTTGTAAGTGTGTTACTGGTGTGTAAGTGTGTTACTGGTGTGTAAGTGTATCACTGGTTTGACTGGGCTGTTTCCCACACCTGAAGTTTAATGCTTTAGATACATTTCCACTCTTTAATTTTGCAGATCCTTTGGCATCAAAGTCATGTAAAAACCTTCAAAAACCCTCATAACAGTCGACTAGAACCACTATAAACAATCAACTTTAACAGTATCAAAAATAGAATATGAAAATATTTTACACAATACATCATATGAACAGCATTAAACACAAGACCATATTTAACAACTGTAGAATACAAATACTATTACAAAATATAAGCTCCAATGAATGAATCCAGCAATTAAACAATATTACTTTGACTTAGTATTTACTTAGATGTATAAATATGTATATTGCACATTAATCCACCTAAATAAATGCTACATCACAACATAACAGTTATTTTATTCATATTGTAGCGTCTCTAGTGCGCGTGCGCGGTCTCAGGGGCGGAGCTAAGAGCGGCTCAGGAGACCAGGTAGTTTCTGATGTTCCTGTTCCATCACCATGGTTACGGCCAACAGTAACCAACTCTGTTCAAGAAATAAAGTGACAACTTTAAACCAGCATTACTGACCTGAGCGAGAAGTTACAATATTTACACCCAAACTAAAGCACAACCCGCTCCTTTAACGTCTTAAACTAACTCACGGTGCGGCACAAGCGGCGACGCACGCGGCGGCTTCAAACGCTTCAATAAAGCCAGTGATCTTCCCGAATGTTCGGTCTCGCGTCTTTAAACTCATTGCTCCGGCGACACGTGCGTCGCTGATGCTCCGGACGCCATTGACGGCGATGTCAGAGTTTACGTCTTTTCCAGCGCGAATTTCGCGATCTATGGAAGGTTTAGGATGGTCTAGATTCTAGAACGTAAAGGATATAGAATGTGAGTGGTAGATTTTTAATGAGTCCAGAACCGAATCACCGGGTTTCGGTTTTTTTGGACCTGAACCGAAACGTCCAGATCCGGTCCTGAGGAGCGGTACGCATCCCTAACGGGCGCCATTTTGAAAATGGGGCCTTTCTTGGAGTCAAACTTTGGTCAACTTTTAGTGTGTTTTTAAGTACATCTGATACTATTGTAAACCACTGAAAAACCTTTTGTTAGAATTGTTTTGGGGTCAAGTCATTGCAGCTGATTAGAAACATTGTGTCATTTAAAGGCTCATAATGTGTGCTGTTCTCTGTGACTTATTGAGCAGCTGTGTTAGTGTCTAACCTTGATGGAAGTGCTCCAGCGCAGCGCTCAAACTCCTCTGCATCTCACACACAATGTTGTCCATCTGAGCGCCTGTCAGAGCGCCGGTCAGAGCGCCGGTCTGAGCGCCGGTCAGAGCGCCGGTCTGAGCGCCGGTCTGAGCGCCGGTCTGAGCGCCGGTCAGAGCGCCGGTCAGAGCGCCGGTCAGAGCGCCGGTCAGAGCGCCGGTCAGAGCGCCGGTCTGAGCGCCGGTCAGAGCGCCGGTCTGAGCGCCGGTCTGAGCGCCGGTCAGAGCGCCGGTCAGAGCGCCGGTCTGAGCGCCGGTCTGAGCGCCGGTCTGAGCGCCGGTCTGAGCGCCGGTCAGAGCGCCGGTCAGAGCGCCGGTCTGAGCGCCGGTCTGAGCGCCGGTCTGAGCGCCGGTCAGAGCGCCGGTCAGAGCGCCGGTCAGAGCGCCGGTCAGAGCGCCGGTCTGAGCGCCGGTCTGAGCGCCGACACCCCTCATCTGCTCCAAACGTCTGGACACCAAAAACTGAAGTAAACCAGCTTCATGTTTCAGTGACTCAGGCTGAGTCTGAAGGAGAGACGAGACCTCCTGCCACCAAAGTAACTTCTGAAAGATCATCTGAGGAGGAGAGAGAGAGGGTCAGAGGAGGAGAGGAGGAGAGGAGCAGAGGAGGAGAGGAGGAGAGGAGCAGAGGAGGAGAGGAGGGAGGAGAGGGTCAGAGGAGGAGAGGAGGAGAGGAGGAGAGGAGCAGAGGAGGAGAGGAGCAGAGGAGGGGAGGAGGAGAAGAGGAGAGGAGCAGAGGAGGAGAGGAGGAGAAGAGGAGAGGAGCAGAGGATGAGAGGAGGAGAAGAGGAGAGGAGGAGAGGAGGAGAGGAGCAGAGGAGGAGAGGAGGAGAGGAGCAGAGGAGGAGAGGAGGAGAGGAGCAGAGGAGGAGAGGAGGGAGGAGAGGGTCAGAGGAGGAGAGGAGGAGAGGAGGAGAGGAGGGGAGGAGCAGAGGAGGAGAGGAGCAGAGGAGGAGAGGAGGAGAGGAGCAGAGGAGGAGAGGAGCAGAGGAGGAGAGGAGGGAGGAGAGGGTCAGAGGAGGAGAGGAGGAGAGGAGCAGAGGAGGAGAGGAGGGAGGAGAGGGTCAGAGGAGGAGAGGAGGAGAGGAGGAGAGGAGCAGAGGAGGGGAGGAGGAGAAGAGGAGAGGAGCAGAGGAGGAGAGGAGGAGAAGAGGAGAGGAGCAGAGGATGAGAGGAGGAGAAGAGGAGAGGAGGAGAGGAGCAGAGGAGGAGAGGAGGAGAGGAGCAGAGGAGGAGAGGAGGAGAGGAGCAGAGGAGGAGAGGAGGGAGGAGAGGGTCAGAGGAGGAGAGGAGGAGAGGAGGAGAGGAGGAGAGGAGCAGAGGAGGAGAGGAGCAGAGGAGGAGAGGAGGAGAGGAGCAGAGGAGGAGAGGAGGGAGGAGAGGGTCAGAGGAGGAGAGGAGGAGAGGAGCAGAGGAGGAGAGGAGCAGAGGAGGGGAGGAGGAGAAGAGGAGAGGAGCAGAGGAGGAGAGGAGGAGAAGAGGAGAGGAGCAGAGGATGAGAGGAGGAGAAGAGGAGAGGAGGAGAGGAGGAGAGGAGCAGAGGAGGAGAGGAGCAGAGGAGGAGAGGGTCAGAGGAGGAGAGGAGGAGAGGAGCAGAGGAGGAGAGGAGGAGAGGAGGGAGGAGAGGGTCAGAGGAGGAGAGGAGGAGAGGGTCAGAGGAGGAGAGGAGGAGAGGAGGAGAGGAGGAGAGGAGGAGAAGAGGAGAGGAGCAGAGGAGGAGAAGAGGAGAGGAGCAGAGGAGCAGAGGAGGAGAGGAGCAGAGGAGGAGAGGAGGGAGGAGAGGGTCAGAGGAGGAGAGGAGGAGAGGAGCAGAGGAGGAGAGGAGGAGAGGAGCAGAGGAGGGGAGGAGGAGAAGAGGGTCAGAGGAGGAGAGGAGGAGAGGAGCAGAGGAGGAGAGGAGCAGAGGAGGGGAGGAGGAGAAGAGGAGAGGAGGAGAGGAGGAGAGGAGCAGAGGAGGGGAGGAGGAGAGGAGCAGAGGAGGAGAGGAGCAGAGGAGGAGAGGAGGAGAGGAGCAGAGGAGGAGAGGAGGGAGGAGAGGGTCAGAGGAGGAGAGGAGGAGAGGAGGAGAGGAGCAGAGGAGGAGAGGAGCAGAGGAGGGGAGGAGGAGAAGAGGAGAGGAGCAGAGGAGGAGAGGAGGAGAAGAGGAGAGGAGCAGAGGATGAGAGGAGAAGAGGAGAGGAGGAGAGGAGCAGAGGAGGAGAGGAGGAGAGGAGGAGAGGAGCAGAGGAGGAGAGGAGCAGAGGAGGAGAGGAGCAGAGGAGGAGAGGAGGAGAGGAGCAGAGGAGGAGAGGAGGGAGGAGAGGGTCAGAGGAGGAGAGGAGGAGAGGAGGAGAGGAGCAGAGGAGGAGAGGAGCAGAGGAGGGGAGGAGGAGAAGAGGAGAGGAGCAGAGGAGGAGAGGAGGAGAAGAGGAGAGGAGCAGAGGATGAGAGGAGGAGAAGAGGAGAGGAGGAGAGGAGCAGAGGAGGAGAGGAGGAGAGAAGCAGAGGAGGAGAGGGTCAGAGGAGGAGAGGAGGAGAGGAGCAGAGGAGGAGAGGAGGAGAGGAGGGAGGAGAGGGTCAGAGGAGGAGAGGAGGAGAGGGTCAGAGGAGGAGAGGAGGAGAGGAGGAGAGGAGGAGAAGAGGAGAGGAGCAGAGGAGGAGAGGAGGAGAAGAGGAGAGGAGCAGAGGAGCAGAGGAGCAGAGGAGGAGAGGAGGAGAGGAGCAGAGGAGGAGAGGAGGGAGGAGAGGGTCAGAGGAGGAGAGGAGGAGAGGAGCAGAGGAGGAGAGGAGGAGAGGAGCAGAGGAGGGGAGGAGGAGAAGAGGAGAGGAGCAGAGGAGGAGAGGAGGAGAAGAGGAGAGGAGCAGAGGATGAGAGGAGGAGAAGAGGAGAGGAGGAGAGGAGGAGAGGAGGAGAGGAGCAGAGGAGGAGAGGGTCAGAGGAGGGGAGGAGGAGAGGAGCAGAGGAGGAGAGGAGGAGAGGAGGGAGGAGAGGGTCAGAGGAGGAGAGGAGCAGAGGAGGAGAGGGTCAGGAGGAGAGGAGCAGAGGAGGAGAGGAGCAGAGGAGGAGAGGAGGAGAGGAGGAGAGGGTCAGAGGCGGAGAGGAGGAGAGGAGCAGAGGAGGAGAGGAGGAGAGGAGCCCCCCAGCCCCCCCTCGCCCTAACAGACTGCCCCATCACCACCATGGACTCCCTCCACCTCCTCTGCACCACCATCACCAGGACCTCAAGTGGGAGGAGCCACCATCACCAGGACCTCAAGTGGGAGGAGCCACCATCACCAGGACCTCAAGTGGGAGGAGCCACCATCACCAGGACCTCAAGTGGGAGGAGCCACCATCACCAGGACCTCAAGTGGGAGGAGCCACCATCAGCTCCAGCAGAGGATGTACTTCCTGCAGCAGCTGATGAAAGATAAGCTGATGATGGAGCAGTTCTACACGGCCATCGCCTCCTCCATCACCTCCTCCATCACCTCCTCCATCGCCTCCTCCATCGCCTCCTCCATCACCTCCTCCATCGCCTCCTCCATCGCCTCCTCCATCGCCTCCTCCATCGCCTCCTCCATCACCTCCTCCATCGCCTCCTCCATCGCCTCCTCCATCACCTCCTCCATCGCCTCCTCCATCGCCTCCTCCATCACCTCCTCCATCGCCTCCTCCATCACCTCCTCCATCACCTCCTCCATCGCCTCCTCCATCACCTCCTCCATCGCCTCCTCCATCACCTCCTCCATCACCTCCTCCATCGCCTCCTCCATCGCCTCCTCCATCACCTCCTCCATCACCTCCTCCATCACCTCCTTCATAGCCTCCTCCATCACCTCCTCCATCACCTCCTCCATCGCCTCCTCCATCACCTCCTCCATCACCTCCTTCATCACCTCCTCCATCGCCTCCTTCATCACTTCCTCCATCGCCTCCTCCATCGCCTCCTCCATCACCTCCTCCATCGCCTCCTCCATCGCCTCCTCCATCGCCTCCTCCATCACCTCCTTCATCACCTCCTCCATCACCTCCTTCATCACCTCCTCCATCACCTCCTCCATCACCCTCCTCCATCCCCCTCCTCCATCGCCTCCTCCATCGCCTCCTCCATCACCTCCTCCTTATGATATATTCATGTAAATATTCATGTAAATATTCATGTAAATATTCATGTTATATTCATGTAAATATTCATGTAAATATTCATGTAAATATTCATGTTATATTCATGTAAATATTCATGTAAATATTCATGTAAATATTCATGTAATCATGTTATATTCATGTAAATATTCATGTTATATTCATGTAAATATTCATGTAAATATTCATGTAAATATTCATGTAAATATTCATGTTATATTCATGTAATCATGTTATATTCATGTAAATATTCATGTTATATTCATGTAAATATTCATGTAAATATTCATGTAAATATTCATGTTATATTCATGTAATCATGTTATATTCATGTAAATATTCATGTTATATTCATGTAAATATTCAAGTAAATATTCATGTTATATTCATGTAATATTCATGTTATATTCATGTAATATTCATGTTATATTCATGTAAATATTCATGTAATATTCATGTAAATATTCATGTAAATATTCATGTAAATATTCATGTAAATATTCATGTTATATTCATGTAATATTCATGTTATATTCATGTAATATTCATGTTATATTCATGTAAATATTCATGTTATATTCATGTAAATATTCATGTTATATTCATGTAAATATTCATGTAAATATTCATGTTATATTCATGTAAATATTCATGTAAATATTCATGTAAATATTCATGTTATATTCATGTAATCATGTTATATTCATGTAAATATTCATGTAAATATTAATGTAAATATTCATGTAATATTCATGTAAATATTCATGTAAATATTCATGTAAATATTCATGTAATATTCATGTAAATATTCATGTTATATTCATGTAATCATGTTATATTCATGTAAATATTCATGTAAATATTAATGTAAATATTCATGTTATATTCATGTAAATATTCATGTAAATATTAATGTAAATATTCATGTTATATTCATGTAATCATGTTATATTCATGTAAATATTCATGTAAATATTCAAGTAAATATTCATGTTATATTCATGTAATATTCATGTTATATTCATGTAATATTCATGTTATATTCATGTAAATATAAATGTAAATATTCATGTAAATATTCATGTTATATTCATGTAAATATTCATGTAAATATTCATGTAAATATTCATGTTATATTCATGTTATATTCATGTAAATATTCATGTTATATTCATGTAAATATTCATGTTATATTCATATACTCATACATGATATACACGTGAAGTACATACATGATATACAGGTGAAGTACATACATGATATACTCATGAAGTACATACATGATATATTCATGAAGTACATACATGATATACAGGTGAAGTACATACATGATATATTCATGAAGTACATACATGATACACAGGTGAAGTACATACATGATATACTCATGAAGTACATACATGATATATTCATGAAGTACATACATGATATACAGGTGAAGTACATACATGATATACTCATGAAGTACATACATGATATACACGTGAAGTACATACATGATATACAGGTGAAGTACATACATGATATACTCATGAAGTACATACATGATATACAGGTGAAGTACATACATGATATACTCATGAAGTACATACATGATATACACGTGAAGTACATACATGATATACTCATGAAGTACATACATGATATACACGTGAAGTACATACATGATATACTCATGAAGTACATACATGATATACAGGTGAAGTACATACATGATATACTCATGAAGTACATACATGATATACACGTGAAGTACATACATGATATACAGGTGAAGTACATACATGATATACTCATGAAGTACATACATGATATACAGGTGAAGTACATACATGATATACTCATGAAGTACATACATGATATACACGTGAAGTACATACATGATATACAGGTGAAGTACATACATGATATACTCATGAAGTACATACATGATATACACGTGAAGTACATACATGATATATTCATGAAGTACATACATGATATACAGGTGAAGTACATACATGATATACTCATGAAGTACATACATGATATACACGTGAAGTACATACATGATATACAGGTGAAGTACATACATGATATACAGGTGAAGTACATACATGATATACTCATGAAGTACATACATGATATACAGGTGAAGTACATACATGATATACTCATGAAGTACATACATGATATACAGGTGAAGTACATACATGATATACAGGTGAAGTACATACATGATATACTCATGAAGTACATACATGATATACAGGTGAAGTACATACATGATATACAGGTGAAGTACATACATGATATACTCATGAAGTACATATATGATATATTCAAAGCACTGCTTCTGGCGGTCAGTAGGGTTAGGGGTTACCACAATTTAACCACGATTCTATGAATCCTGGATGAGCATCTCTGTCACTCTCAGCTTTACAGACTCTGATTGGCCGTCTGAGTATCACAAGTGTGATGTTGTTGGTATTGATACTAGAACTACGCATGCACATGTTCGCTCATTGGTTGCTGTAAAGGGATTATGGCCGTATCCTTGGTTACTGGACTGATCTTGACATGTAAATATGCATGTAAATATTCATGTAAATTATGAAAAGTGGCAGTAATAGTCAAAATGTACGCATATTAATAACCGCGACTAGCGCGTACAACACTTACACTTTTTATAATCAACTATTAATTTTAAAATACTAAAAATATCGGCAACTCCCATTTACTGTATCAACCTTGTATCGGCCGCCCAAAATCCTTATCAGCCAGGCCGTAGAGGAGAAGGTCAGAGGGTCAGAGGAACAGAGGGTCAGTGGAGAGGGTCAGAGGGTCAGAGGAACAGAGGGTCAGTGGAGAGGGACATAGGGTCAGTGGAGAGGGACAGAGGGTCAGAGGAGCAGAGGGTCAGTGGAGAGGGACAGAGGGTCAGTGGAGAGGGACAGAGGGTCAGTGGAGAGGGACAGAGGGTCAGTGGAGAGGGACAGAGGGTCAGTGGAGAGGGACAGAGGGTCAGAGCAGGAGAGGTTCAGAGGGTCAGATTGTTAGAGGGTCAGAGCAGGAGAGGGTCAGAGGGTCAGAGGAGCAGTACATTAAGGCTGGTGTCCTGGCAGCTCTGCAGATGTTGCTCCAGGAGGAGAAGGTTCTTGCAGATGGAGTTGATGATTTGTTGAGCTTCTTCGTGACGAAACGCAGATGTTTTTCTGAGCAGATGCTGGGACAGACGTTCAAGCTGCTCACTGAAGCTGTGGCACTGCAACACACGGAAAACAAACACTGAACACACGGAACAAATACTGAACACACGGAACAAATACTGAACACACGGAACAAACACTGAACACACGGAACAAACACTGAAGCTGTGGCACTGCAACACACGGAAAACAAACACTGAACACACGGAACAAATACTGAACACACGGAACAAACACTGAACACACGGAACAAATACTGAACACACGGAACAAACACTGAACACACGGAACAAACACTGAACACACGGAACAAACACTGAACACACGGAACAAACACTGAAGCTGTGGCACTGCAACACACGGAACAAACACTGAACACACGGAACAAACACTGAAGATGTGGCACTGCAACACACGGAACAAACACTGAACACACGGAACAAACACTGAAGATGTGGCACTGCAACACACGGAACAAACACTGAAGCTGTGGCACTGCAACACACGGAACACACACTGAAGCTGTGGCACTGCAACACACAGAACAAACACTGAAGCTGTGACACTGCAACACACGGAACAAACACTGAAGCTGTGGCACTGCAACACACGGAACACACACTGAAGCTGTGGCACTGCAACACACGGAACAAACACTGAAGCTGTGGCACTGCAACACACGGAACAAACACTGAAGCTGTGGCACTGCAACACACGGAACACACACTGAAGCTGTGGCACTGCAACACACGGAACACACACTGAAGCTGTGGCACTGCAACACACGGAACAAACACTGAAGCTGTGGCACTGCAACACACGGAACAAACACTGAAGCTGTGGCACTGCAACACACGGAACACACACTGAAGCTGTGGCACTGCAACACACAGAACAAACACTGAAGCTGTGGCACTGCAACACACAGAACAAACACTGAAGCTGTGGCACTGCAACACACGGAACAAACACTGAAGCTGTGGCACTGCAACACACAGAACAAACACTGAAGCTGTGGCACTGCAACACACGGAACACACACTGAAGCTGTGGCACTGCAACACACGGAACACACACTGAAGCTGTGGCACTGCAACACACAGAACAAACACTGAAGCTGTGGCACTGCAACACACGGAACAAACACTGAAGCTGTGGCACTGCAACACACGGAACACACACTGAAGCTGTGGCACTGCAACACACGGAACACACACTGAAGCTGTGGCACTGCAACACACGGAACAAACACTGAAGCTGTGGCACTGCAACACACAGAACAAACACTGAAGCTGTGGCACTGCAACACACAGAACAAACACTGAAGCTGTGGCACTGCAACACACGGAACACACACTGAAGCTGTGGCACTGCAACACACGGAACACACACTGAAGCTGTGGCACTGCAACACACGGAACAAACACTGAAGCTGTGGCACTGCAACACACGGAACAAACACTGAAGCTGTGGCACTGCAACACACGGAACAAACACTGAAGCTGTGGCACTGCAACACACGGAACAAACACTGAAGCTGTGGCACTGCAACACACGGAACACACACTGAAGCTGTGGCACTGCAACACACGGAACAAACACTGAAGCTGTGGTACTGCAACACACAGAACAAACACTGAAGCTGTGGCACTGCAACACACGGAACACACACATGAAGCACACGAAGGCTGTGCTTGTGAGGACAGACACTGGAGACTGAACTCTGCGTCTCGCTGCCTGTGAAATTAATGCTACTCAGGAGGAAGCTCCTGATTGGACGATGCACCACAAATTTAGGCAAAAGTTCAGCTTTTTAACTTCTGGAGTCTGCCTGGGACACGTGGAGGTCAAGCCTTGGTCACAATGACCCAGACAAACAATTTGCTTGTACAAACTTCACATGTCATTGAAACCAGGAGCTCATTGATATTTTTGGATGTGAGCAAAGTTTCTTACAGCCTTCTTAGAATGCTTAAACGTCTGTCTTTACATTTTCAATAACAATTCAACGTGTTCTTGCGGAATCGAAGCCATACAATGGTTATGGAGTTCTTGTGTTCCTCTTTGAAATGACTTATGGTCTGGCCAGTTAGGAACAGAAATATAAAGCTACAGTTTCAGCTCAGCTGCCCTAGGAGCAACTCTGGGGGGAGTATTTATCCTCTGATAAACACTACTTATTCTATCAAACTATATTTCATATTTGAATTCTCCTATGTCTGTTCACTGCTGGTCACATGTTCCTCTCCTTCTTCCTCTCAGAGCTTCTGTTTCAGACTCTGCTGATAATGACCTGGAGATCCAGATGTTCTTCATCTGCCTGAGGAACACTCTCTCCTCCTGAACGCTCTCTCCTTCCGTCTGTGGGAGGAGGATCTCTCCTTCTCTGTGGTTCTCCTCCAGGTTTATACCCGTTCTTCCTGCAGAAGGAGGCTCTAAGGACAGGGGGCGCTCTGGGACATTTTCTCATTTCCTATGAACTGAGGAAACTGCTGTTGTGATTTGGGGTTTTTAACTGAAAATTCTGTGGGGCTTTCCAGAAGCATCTTAATAATAGGCCTGCCTAAGTGTGATAGCATGGCCACTGTAAGCCCTCGACCTATGTTTCTCGGCTGGCCTGGGAACGCCTCGGGATCCCTTTGGAAGAGTTGGAAGAAGTCTCTGGGGAGAGGGAAGTCTGGGAGTCCCTGCTTAGACCCGTGACCCGGCCCCGGATCACGTATGTAAGCCCTCTTAACTCAACTGTGCAGAGTTTTAACCTGTTACCATCCCCCTGTGGCTGGCGCGCATTTTCCAAATTACAAAAAATTCTCTTAGATCATCGCTTTTATTTGCGTGGTCAATACCAGCAAGTTATACATCATTTTAAAGCTTATTTTCTCAACAAAACGAATATGTTGTTGATACATCCTTGTGCTCAGTCTGTCCATAAGGAACCATTTGAAAAAACAATATCCACTTGTATTTTTCCTGAAGTTTTCCGATTTCGAGATATTGTCAAGTAAACAAACTTTTCTTCGTTTCTCTCGTCCGGCGCATTTCTCTGTCCATAACAAATGACCTGTTTGACTTATAAGATGGTGTTTGGCATCGATCTTTTCTTCAGACTGTTTTCATTACATAGCGCTAGCATGTGGTGATGTAGAAGACTTTGATTGACATATTATTCTTGCCAATAAGAATACCTTTCGAATGCGAGGTGGGATTTTTTTAGATTTTTCGGCAGGAGGCGACTAGATTTTACGCATCACGTTTTCTGATTTTATTAGCCTTCTGGACACGCATTTTGTTCGATATATGTATTATTATACCAATACAAAATTAAAATTAAAATATAATTATTGTTATTATTATTATTTTTAACCTCTATATGGGAAATTCATGGGTAAAACTCATATTTACACATTTTCACATACTTTGTTTTTAGCAGTTATAATAGGTATTAGTGGCCTACAAAACATCAAAATGTATGTTTTATGATCATAGAGGAGCTAACATTGTAATAAAACAGTTTGGCACAGTTGGCACATATTTGGATCACTTGTTCTGAATATACTTTTTCATACAAAAGGTCAACAGCACCAAAATGCCTGTTCCCAGAGATCTGAAACTTTACACAGTTCTTGTCAACAAGATAAACATCATGTGCAGTGAACAGTATAAGCACACAATGAAGTATGTCCTGCTCAGGACCATTACACATGGACAATATTCAGGCGAGACTAAAAAAGGATGTTTTGTTTATGTTTGGGCTTCTGTAGTGTAAGTTCTGAAGCCCTGACAGTGTGACATGTGCTTTCTAATGATGCATCACACTTGCATGTGGGCTGTAAGATCCTCTTTTAATAAGCAATGCCATTTGAGTCCAACCATTGTGCACAGGGGGAAATAGGTGGATGGTAACAGGTTAATGGCAGAATAAGCACCTGTTCATATGCCAGTGTTCTACCCCAGAACCAGAAGCTTCCTCTTTCTCGCTCCCTCACCCTTTTCTTCAGCTCAGAGATGGTATCGGGTGCAGCTCTTTCCCCCGTTCTGCTGCTCGCCCCGTTTATCAGCCGCACATTCACAGGCCTTCACCGCTCACGTCGCAGATTTGGCCCTTTGAGGCAAACGCTGTTGTGATTTTGGAAGTTAAAATAAATTGAATTGAAAATTGAATTAATTCTTTATTGACTAAACATTTAGTTTATATATTGAGACTGGGACAGCGCACAATATACATGAACCTTAACAGAAGAGATGCATTGCACCAGACTGCAGCTCAGCCTGGGCAGGCTCTTAAGTCCCACTGAAATGTAGCATCTCTTTTTCAGGGGAGGAGCCTGTTGTACGTGTTTTAGTGGGAAGGGAAATAGGAGCACCCGGAGGAAACCTACACAGACCAGGAAGTGATCCAAGCACCTTCTTGCTATGAAGTGAGAGCGCTAATGGCTGCACAAACGGGCCCCTCTCTGAAGAGCAAAAGAACAGAGAAGCTCAGAGCTCCGGAGCCGCTGTCACTCATGGGTTAGGGTTAGCGTTGCTCGGTGCGGCTCTACATCCTGGGCTCAGACCGGGTTTTGGCAAACAAAAGGAATAGGGATCTTTGGAGAAAGTTTTAACACACGAACACTGTGATTGCGTTGAAGGGGTTTGTAAGGCCTACGTTGCTCAAAGGAAGAGGGCCATTGTAGGCTGTTGGTTGAAAATATTCTACAAGACAATCAGCCTAAGGTCTTAAGTATGGTCTACGAACACTTTGTTTTTGTAAGGCAGCCTCAAGGAGGCAGAAAATGTGCAACAAATGGCTCATAGACTGTACGGGTCATTGTGACCAAGCTTTAAACGCCATGTGCTTTAAACGCTGAGCGGCCGAGATACACACCCACTTTAAACTTCACGAGTGAAGCAGCAGTCTGAACCCTAAAAGTCTGAACCCTAAACCCTGCCTTCAGACCAGCCCTGGGTTCCCCCTACAACATCTACTCCCACTACAGATTACTCACTCTCCTTCCCATCTCCACCCTCACCCAGGGGCCTTCCCAGCCATTTTGAAAGTCTGATCAAATCAGGCCTTAAGATGGCTCCACTCACGCCCAATATAGCAAGGGCTATGTCAATACTTATCAACTCTACCCTGCACAAGCCGACTACACCAACAAAAGCCCCACCACCCATCCCCCCTCGCCTTTCACCTGGTCCAAAAACTCTCCTCGGCTACAAAAGCCCCACCACCCATCCCCCTCGTCTTTTACCTGGTATCTCCCATAGCTAGGATGCACTGGGTCTCAGCGTTGCCGGGACTTATTGTCATATTCAAAATCAAACCAACCCGGGGCCCTATGTAAAAAGAGCCCCCCCTAGTGCTATTTCTGTAGTCACATCATCACACAGATGGAAAAAAAAAAATGCGAGTCAGGCCCAATCTGAGAAATGTGATTCATATTCCCTGTGAAAAGATAAAGCTCAGTCCCACTGAAACTAGTCTGAAACTTGCTGTGCTAAATGTCAGATCCTTATGTAACAAATCTCTCTTAATTAATCATTTTATTTCTTCTTATAATCTTGATTTTATGTTTCTAACTGAAACATGGCTTGACAAAAACACAGGAAATGTAGTTCTGATAGAATCTGCTCCACCCAACTTTAAGTTTGAATCTGAAACACGAGAAAACAAAAAAGGGGGCGGAGTCTGTGCTGTCTTTAGAGATGAAATAATGACCCGCAGGTTGTCTTTTGGGGTGTTTTCATCATTTGAGTATGTATCCTTTAAAATGGAGCTAAAACGGTCTCCATCCATTCTCTTCATTGTTTTATACAAGCCTCCCCAGCACTGCCAAGGTTTTATTGATGATTTTACTGAGATGCTTTCAGTCATATGCACAGACTTTGATGGTTTGGTCATTACAGGTGATTTCAATGTGCATGTTGATAATATTTGTGACAGAAACGCATGTGAGTGGCCCCACCCACAGCAGAGAGGCCCCACCCACAGCAGAGTGGCCCCATCCACAGCAGAGAGGCCCCATCCACAGCAGAGAGGCCCCACCCACAGCAGAGAGGCCCCACCCACAGCAGAGTGGCCCCATCCACAGCAGAGAGGCCCCACCCACAGCAGAGAGGCCCCACCCACAGCAGAGTGGCCCCATCCACAGCAGAGAGGCCCCACCCACAGCAGAGAGGCCCCACCCACAGCAGAGTGGCCCCACCCACAGCAGAGGGCACACTCTAGATCTCATCATTACAAATGGGTAAATATTTCAAATGTCACTGTGGTCGATGCTGCTCTGTCTGATCATTTCTGTGTCTGTTCTTCCCAAACCACCAGCTGGTCCTGCAGCTGTTCAGAGGCTGGTCCTGCAGCTGTTCAGAGGCTGGTCCTGCAGCTGTTCAGAGGCTGGTCCTGCAGCTGTTCAGAGGAGACGCATAAATTATGGAACAGGTGCACTGTTTATGGAAATGATAAACTTTGAAAATGTCCCATGTTCTAATGTAAATGATTTGTTGAACTCTGTTACATCTAGTGTTTTGAATGTTCTGGACACCATCGCCCCTCTGAAGGCTAAAATGGTTAAAAATAAGCAGAAGTTGCCATGGAGACATGATGAGTGGGGGCAGGGCACAGAAAAGGGAGTGCCGCAGGGCCGAACGGAAATGGCGCAAGTCAAAGTTCCAGGTTCAAAAAGAGATTTACAAAGAGAAGCTGAACATGTACAACCTAATCTTATGTAGAACTAGGGAAAGATATTTCTCGGAAATTATTGGAAGCTGCAGTAACAACTGGCGTGTCCTGTTTGCCACAGTAACAGATGAACAAACCCTCCAGCTCAGCTGCTGTTAGAACTCATTTCCACATCAAGTGTAATGAGTTTGCATTATTCTTTAATGACAAAGTTCAGGGCATTAAAAATGCTATAAATCCCATAATGCAAAAATGACCCTAAAACCACCAAGACACTTAGAGCTGACTCACTTTGCACCAGTAACTGACAAAACTGTCCATGAGATCATCACCAGACTGAGTTCATCTACAGCTGCCTCCATGTGTGACCCTCCAGATTTCTAAAGTCTGTGCTGAACAGTTTGTTAGCACCATTCACTCACATAGTTAACATGTCGCTTCAATCTGGAACATTCCCAATGTCTTTGAAAACTGTGGTCATAAAGCCTCTCCTAAAGAAGAGCAGGGGTCAGGGGGAAGGGTCAGGGGTCATAAAGCCTCTCCTTAAGAAGAGCAGGGTCAGGGTCAGGGGTCATAAAGCCTCTCCTTAAGAAGAGCAGGGGTCAGGGGTCATAAAGCCTCTCCTAAAGAAAAGCAGTCTTGATGCTGCAGTCCTGAGTCATGACCGGCCCATTTCTAATCTGCCATTTTGGTCAAAGTCCTTGAAAAGGTCGTTTACAACAGTCACAGATTTCCTCTTAATAAACGACTCATTTGATGTTTTTCAGGTTTTAGACTTCATCACACTGAGACTGCTGTTGTCATGGTGACTGAGACTGCTGTTGTCATGGTGACTACTGCTGTTGTCATGGTGACTGAGACTGCTGTTGTCATGGTGACTGAGACTGCTGTTGTCAAGGTGACTGAGACTGCTGTTGTCATGGTGACTGAGACTGAGACAGTCTTAATTCTGTTGGATCTGAGTGCTGCGTTTGACACTGTCCATCATGTGACCCTCTTACAGAGACTAGAAGACAGGGTGGGGCCCTCTTACAGAGACTAGAAGACAGGGTGGGGCCCTCTTAGAGAAACTAGAGGACAGGGTGGGGCCCTTTTACATAGACTAGAGGACAGGGTGGGGCCCTCTTACAGAGACCAGAGGACTGGGTGGGACCCTCTTACAGAGACTAGAGGACTGGGTGGGACCCAGTCCCAGGTCCTATCTGGAAGACAGGAAGTACTTTGTTGAAATTGGTAGCTGTGTCTCAGACCACATGACCCTGACCTGTGGAGTGCCCCAAGGGTCAGTCCTGGGTCCCCTTCTGTTCAGCCTCTACATGCTGCCGTTAGGTCACATGACACGCAGTGAAAATGTGTCCAATCACAATGATGCAGACGAGTCAGATCTATGTTTGACTGTCACAAGTGAATATGGACCATTCACTCTGTTACTGCATCCAACAAATCAGTGTGTGGACCGGCCTCCTGCTGGTGCCAGAGGGCCTCTGGCCTCCTGCTGGTGCCAGAGGGCCTCTGGCCTCCTGCTGGTGCCAGAGGGCCTCCTGCTGGTGCCAGAGGGCCTCTGGCCTCCTGCTGGTGCCAGAGGGCCTCCTGCTGGTAACAGAGGGCCTCCTGCTGGTGGCAGAGGGCCTCCGGCCTCCTGCTGGTACCAGAGGGCCTCCTGCTGGTGCCAGAGGGCCTCTTGCCTCCTGCTGGTGCCAGAGGGCCTCCTGCTGGTGCCAGAGGGCCTCCTGCTGGTGCCAGAGGGCCACCTGCTGGTGCCAGAGGGCCTTTGGCCGGTGCCAGAGGGCCTTCGGCCTCCTGCTGGTGCCAGAGGGCCTCCTGCTGGTGCCAGAGGGCCTCCTGCTGGTGCCAGAGGGCCTCCTGCTGGTGCCAGAGTCAGGACTAAACATGGACCGGCCTCCTGCTGGTGCCAGAGTCAGGACTAAACATGGACCGGCCTCCTGCTGGTGCCAGAGTCAGGACTAAACATGAACCGGCCTCCTGCTGGTGCCAGAGTCAGGACTAAACATGGAGCGGCCTCCTGCTGGTGCCAGAGTCAGGACTAAACATGGACCGGCCTCCTGCTGGTTCCAGAGTCAGGACTAAACATGGAGCGGCCTCCTGCTGGTGCCAGAGTCAGTACTAAACATGGAGCGGCCTCCTGCTGGTGCCAGAGTCAGGACTAAACATGGAGCGGCCTCCTGCTGGTGCCAGAGTCAGGACTAAACATGGAGCGGCCTCCTGCTGGTGCCAGAGTCAGGACTAAACATGGAGCGGCCTCCTGCTGGTGCCAGAGTCAGGACTAAACATGGAGCGGCCTCCTGCTGGTGCCAGAGTCAGGACTAAACATGGAGCGGCCTCCTGCTGGTGCCAGAGTCAGGACTAAACATGGAGCGGCCTCCTGCTGGTGCCAGAGTCAGGACTAAACATGGAGCGGCCTCCTGCTGGTGCTAGAGTCAGGACTAAACATGGACCGGCCTCCTGCTGGTGCCAGAGTCAGGACTAAACATGGAGCGGCCTCCTGCTGGTGCCAGAGTCAGGACTAAACATGGAGCGGCCTCCTGCTGGTGCCAGAGTCAGGACTAAACATGGAGCGGCCTCCTGCTGGTGCCAGAGTCAGGACTAAACATGGAGCGGCCTCCTGCTGGTGCCAGAGTCAGGACTAAACATGGACCGGCCTCTTGCTGGTGCCAGAGTCAGGACTAAACATGGAGCGGCCTCCTGCTGGTGCCAGAGTCAGGACTAAACATGGAGCGGCCTCCTGCTGGTGCCAGAATCAGGGCTAAACATGGAGCGGCCTCCTGCTGGTGCCAGAGTCAGGACTAAACATGGACCGGCCTCTTGCTGGTGCCAGAGTCAGGTTAGCTGTGTTTGACTGAAAAGATGTTTCTTTGCATTTTTCTCTTTTATGTTTGTGATTTCATTAGTTTAGACAATCAGTTGGACTGATTTAAAAAGGATTTAAAAAGCAGTTGGACTTTGAAAACACGTTACCTTTGTGGCTATGTGTTTTTTATTCTTTGAATTTAGTTAATTTTTATTGTATTTCTGTTTCTGTCATTTCTTTGTTATTTTAATGCATTTTTCCTGCTGTGAAGCTTTGAATTGCCTTGTGGATGAAATGTGCTCTACAAATAAACTTGCCTTGCCCTAAAAGTCTGAACCCTAAAAGTCTGAACCCTAAAAGACTGAACCCTAAAAGTCTGAACCCTAAAAGTCTGAACCCTAAAAGACTGAACCCTAAAAGTCTGAACCCTAAAAGTCTGAACCCTAAAAGACTGAACCCTAAAAGTCTGAACCCTAAAAGACTGAACCCTAAAAGTCTGAACCCTAAAAGACTGAACCCTAAAAGTCTGAACCCTAAAAGTCTGAACCCTAAAAGTCTGAACCCTAAAAGACTGAACCCTAAAAGTCTGAACCCTAAAAGACTGAACCCTAAAAGTCTGAACCCTAAAAGTCTGAACCCTAAAAGACATGTCTGTTTCGTCTGGACACAAATGTTATTTTAAAAAGACTAGATTTGAAAAGGATTGGAAAATAAACATATAAATATCGTGGCTAAACTAACTGCATGGGTTTGTACTCAAAGCAGTAAAACAATGTCATAGCAGCAGGACAAAAGAAAAGAGCATTAATATTAAGCTTTACTATGACAGAGTGTACCTTTAGCATGCTAGTTTAAGCTTTACTATGACAGAGTGCACCTTTAGCATGCTAGTTTAAGCTTTACTATGACAGAGTGCACCTTTAGCGTGCTAGTTTAAGCTTTACTATGACAGAGTGCACCTTTAGCGTGCTAGTTTAAGCTTTACTATGACAGAGTGCACCTTTAGCGTGCTAGTTTAAGCTTTACTATGACAGAGTGCACCTTTAGCATGCTAGTTTAAGCTTTACTATGACAGAGTGCACCTTTAGCATGCTAGTTTAAGCTTTACTATGACAGAGTGCACCTTTAGCGTGCTAGTTTAAGCTTTACTATGACAGAGTGCACCTTTAGCGTGCTAGTTTAAGCTTTACTATGACAGAGTGCACCTTTAGCATGCTAGTTTAAGCTTTACTATGACAGAGTGCACCTTTAGCGTGCTAGTTTAAGCTCTACTATGACAGAGTGCACCTTTAGCGTGCTAGTTTAAGCTTTACTATGACAGAGTGCACCTTTAGCGTGCTAGTTTAAGCTTTACTATGACAGAGTGTACCTTTTGCGTGCTAGTTTAAGCTTTACTATGACAGAGTGCACCTTTAGCATGCTAGTTTAAGCTTTACTATGACAGAGTGCACCTTTAGCGTGCTAGTTTAAGCTTTACTATGACAGAGTGCACCTTTAGCATGCTAGTTTAAGCTTTACTATGACAGAGTGCACCTTTAGCGTGCTAGTTTAAGCTTTACTATGACAGATAGTTTAAGCTTTACTATGACAGAGTGCACCTTTAGCGTGCTAGTTTAAGCTTTACTATGACAGAGTGCACCTTTAGCATGCTAGTTTAAGCTCTACTATGACAGAGTGCACCTTTAGCGTGCTAGTTTAAGCTTTACTATGACAGAGTGCACCTTTAGCATGCTAGTTTAAGCTCTACTATGACAGAGTGCACCTTTAGCGTGCTAGTTTAAGCTTTACTATGACAGAGTGCACCTTTAGCGTGCTAGTTTAAGCTTTACTATGACAGAGTGCACCTTTAGCATGCTAGTTTAAGCTCTACTATGACAGAGTGCACCTTTAGCGTGCTAGTTTAAGCTTTACTATGACAGAGTGCACCTTTAGCGTGCTAGTTTAAGCTTTACTATGACAGAGTGCACCTTTAGCGTGCTAGTTTAAGCTTTACTATGACAGAGTGCACCTTTAGCGTGCTAGTTTAAGCTTTACTATGACAGAGTGCACCTTTAGCGTGCTAGTTTAAGCTTTACTATGACAGAGTGCACCTTTAGCGTGCTAGTTTAAGCTCTACTATGACAGAGTGCACCTTTAGCGTGCTAGTTTAAGCTTTACTATGACAGAGTGCACCTTTAGCGTGCTAGTTTAAGCTTTACTATGACAGAGTGCACCTTTAGCGTGCTAGTTTAAGCTTTACTATGACAGAGTGCACCTTTAGCGTGCTAGTTTAAGCTTTACTATGACAGAGTGTACCTTAAGCGTGCTAGTTTAAGCTTTACTATGACAGTGCACCTTTAGCGTGCTAGTTTAAGCTTTACTATGACAGAGTGCACCTTTAGCGTGCTAGTTTAAGCTTTACTATGACAGAGTGCATCTTTAGCGTGCTAGTTTATGCTTTACTATGACAGAGTGTACCTTTTGCGTGCTAGTTTAAGCTTTACTATGACAGAGTGCACCTTTAGCGTGCTAGTTTAAGCTTTACTATGACAGAGTGCACCTTTAGCGTGCTAGTTTAAGCTTTACTATGACAGAGTGCACCTTTAGCGTGCTAGTTTAAGCTTTACTATGACAGAGTGCACCTTTAGCGTGCTAGTTTAAGCTTTACTATGACAGAGTGCACCTTTAGCGTGCTAGTTTAAGCTTTACTATGACAGAGTGCACCTTTAGCGTGCTAGTTTAAGCTTTACTATGACAGAGTGCACCATGACAGAGTGCACCTTTAGCGTGCTAGTTTAAGCTTTACTATGACAGAGTGCACCTTTAGCGTGCTAGTTTAAGCTCTACTATGACAGAGTGCACCTTTAGCGTGCTAGTTTAAGCTTTACTATGACAGAGTGCACCTTTAGCGTGCTAGTTTAAGCTTTACTATGACAGAGTGCACCTTTAGCGTGCTAGTTTAAGCTTTACTATGACAGAGTGTACCTTTTGCGTGCTAGTTTAAGCTTTACTATGACAGAGTGCACCTTTAGCGTGCTAGTTTAAGCTTTACTATGACAGAGTGCACCTTTAGCGTGCTAGTTTAAGCTTTACTATGACAGAGTGCACCTTTAGCGTGCTAGTTTAAGCTTTACTATGACACAGTGCACCTTTAGCGTGCTAGTTTAAGCTTTACTATGACAGAGTGCACCTTTAGCGTGCTAGTTTAAGCTTTACTATGACAGAGTGTACCTTTAGCATGCTAGTTTAAGCTTTACTATGACAGAGTGCACCTTTAGCGTGCTAGTTTAAGCTTTACTATGACAGAGTGCACCTTTAGCGTGCTAGTTTAAGCTTTACTATGACAGATAGTTTAAGCTTTACTATGACAGAGTGCACCTTTAGCGTGCTAGTTTAAGCTTTACTATGACAGAGTGCACCTTTAGCATGCTAGTTTAAGCTTTACTATGACAGAGTGTACCTTTAGCATGCTAGTTTAAGCTTTACTATGACAGAGTGCACCTTTAGCGTGCTAGTTTAAGCTCTACTATGACAGAGTGCACCTTTAGCGTGCTAGTTTAAGCTTTACTATGACAGAGTGCACCTTTAGCGTGCTAGTTTAAGCTTTACTATGACAGAGTGCACCTTTAGCGTGCTAGTTTAAGCTTTACTATGACAGAGTGCACCTTTAGCGTGCTAGTTTAAGCTTTACTATGACAGAGTGTACCTTTAGCGTGCTAGTTTAAGCTTTACTATGACAGAGTGCACCTTTAGCGTGCTAGTTTAAGCTTTACTATGACAGAGTGCACCTTTAGCGTGCTAGTTTAAGCTTTACTATGACAGAGTGCATCTTTAGCGTGCTAGTTTATGCTTTACTATGACAGAGTGTACCTTTTGCGTGCTAGTTTAAGCTTTACTATGACAGAGTGCACCTTTAGCGTGCTAGTTTAAGCTTTACTATGACAGAGTGCACCTTTAGCGTGCTAGTTTAAGCTTTACTATGACAGAGTGCACCTTTAGCGTGCTAGTTTAAGCTTTACTATGACAGAGTGCACCTTTAGCGTGCTAGTTTAAGCTTTACTATGACAGAGTGCACCTTTAGCGTGCTAGTTTAAGCTTTACTATGACAGAGTGCACCTTTAGCGTGCTAGTTTAAGCTTTACTATGACAGAGTGTACCTTTAGCATGCTAGTTTAAGCTTTACTATGACAGAGTGCACCTTTAGCGTGCTAGTTTAAGCTTTACTATGACAGAGTGCACCTTTAGCGTGCTAGTTTAAGCTTTAATATGACAGATAGTTTAAGCTTTACTATGACAGTTTAAGCTTTACTATGACAGAGTGCACCTTTAGCATGCTAGTTTAAGCTTTACTATGACAGAGTGCACCTTTAGCGTGCTAGTTTAAGCTTTACTATGACAGAGTGCACCTTTAGCGTGCTAGTTTAAGCTTTACTATGACAGAGTGCACCTTTAGCGTGCTAGTTTAAGCTTTACTATGACAGAGTGCACCTTTAGCGTGCTAGTTTAAGCTTTACTATGACAGAGTGCACCTTTAGCGTGCTAGTTTTAGCTTTACTATGACAGAGTGCACCTTTAGCGTGCTAGTTTTAGCTTTACTATGACAGAGTGCACCTTTAGCGTGCTAGTTTAAGCTTTACTATGACAGAGTGCACCTTTAGCGTGCTAGTTTAAGCTTTACTATGACAGAGTGCACCTTTAGCGTGCTAGTTTAAGCTTTACTATGACAGAGTGCACCTTTAGCGTGCTAGTTTAAGCTTTACTATGACAGAGTGCACCTTTAGCGTGCTAGTTTAAGCTTTACTATGACAGAGTGCACCTTTAGCGTGCTAGTTTAAGCTTTACTATGACAGAGTGAACCTTTAGCGTGCTAGTTTTAGCTTTACTATGACAGAGTGCACCTTTAGCGTGCTAGTTTAAGCTTTACTATGACAGAGTGCACCTTTAGCGTGCTAGTTTAAGCTTTACTATGACAGAGTGCACCTTTAGCGTGCTAGTTTAAGCTTTACTATGACAGAGTGTACCTTTAGCGTGCTAGTTTAAGCTTTACTATGACAGAGTGCACCTTTAGCGTGCTAGTTTAAGCTTTACTATGACAGAGTGCACCTTTAGCGTGCTAGTTTAAGCTTTACTATGACAGAGTGCACCTTTAGCGTGCTAGTTTTAGCTTTACTATGACAGAGTGCACCTTTAGCGTGCTAGTTTAAGCTTTATTATGACAGAGTGCACCTTTAGCGTGCTAGTTTAAGCTTTACTATGACAGAGTGCACCTTTAGCGTGCTGGTTTAAGCTTTACTATGACAGAGTGCACCTTTAGCGTGCTAGTTTAAGCTTTACTATGACAGAGTGCACCTTTAGCGTGCTAGTTTAAGCTTTACTATGACAGAGTGAACCTTTAGCGTGCTAGTTTTAGCTTTACTATGACAGAGTGCACCTTTAGCGTGCTAGTTTAAGCTTCACTATGAAAGAGTGCACCTTTAGCGTGCTAGTTTAAGCTTCACTATGACAGAGTGCACCTTTAGCGTGCTAGTTTAAGCTTTACTATGACAGAGTGCACCTTTAGCGTGCTAGTTTAAGCTTTACTATGACAGAGTGCACCTTTAGCGTGCTAGTTTAAGCTTTACTATGACAGAGTGAACCTTTAGCGTGCTAGTTTTAGCTTTACTATGACAGAGTGCACCTTTAGCGTGCTAGTTTAAGCTTTACTATGACAGAGTGCACCTTTAGCGTGCTAGTTTAAGCTTTACTATGACAGAGTGCACCTTTAGCGTGCTAGTTTAAGCTTTACTATGACAGAGTGCACCTTTAGCGTGCTAGTTTAAGCTTTACTATGACAGAGTGCACCTTTAGCGTGCTAGTTTAAGCTTTACTATGACAGAGTGAACCTTTAGCGTGCTAGTTTTAGCTTTACTATGACAGAGTGCACCTTTAGCGTGCTAGTTTAAGCTTTACTATGACAGAGTGCACCTTTAGCGTGCTAGTTTAAGCTTTACTATGACAGAGTGCACCTTTAGCGTGCTAGTTTAAGCTTTACTATGACAGAGTGTACCTTTAGCGTGCTAGTTTAAGCTTTACTATGACAGAGTGCACCTTTAGCGTGCTAGTTTAAGCTTCACTATGACAGAGTGCACCTTTAGCGTGCTAGTTTAAGCTTCACTATGACAGAGTGCACCTTTAGCGTGCTTGTTTAAGCTTTACTATGACAGAGTGCACCTTTAGCGTGCTAGTTTAAGCTTTACTATGACAGAGTGCACATTTAGCGTGCTAGTTTAAGCTTTACTATGACAGAGTGAACCTTTAGCGTGCTAGTTTTAGCTTTACTATGACAGAGTGCACCTTTAGCGTGCTAGTTTAAGCTTTACTATGACAGAGTGAACCTTTAGCGTGCTAGTTTTAGCTTTACTATGACAGAGTGCACCTTTAGCGTGCTAGTTTAAGCTTTACTATGACAGAGTGCACCTTTAGCGTGCTAGTTTAAGCTTTACTATGACAGAGTGCACCTTTAGCGTGCTAGTTTAAGCTTTACTATGACAGAGTGCACCTTTAGCGTGCTAGTTTAAGCTTTACTATGACAGAGTGCACCTTTAGCGTGCTAGTTTAAGCTTTACTATGACAGAGTGCACCTTTAGCGTGCTAGTTTAAGCTTTACTATGACAGAGTGCCCCTTTAGCGTGCTAGTTTAAGCTTTACTATGACAGAGTGCACCTTTAGCGTGCTAGTTTAAGCTTTACTATGACAGAGTGCCCCTTTAGCGTGCTAGTTTAAGCTTTACTATGACAGAGTGCACCTTTAGCGTGCTAGTTTAAGCTTTACTATGACAGAGTGCACCTTTAGCGTGCTTGTTTAAGCTTTACTATGACAGAGTGCACCTTTAGCGTGCTAGTTTAAGCTTTACTATGACAGAGTGCACCTTTAGCGTGCTAGTTTAAGCTTTACTATGACAGAGTGCACCTTTAGCGTGCTAGTTTAAGCTTTACTATGACAGAGTGAACCTTTAGCGTGCTAGTTTTAGCTTTACTATGACAGAGTGCACCTTTAACGTGCTAGTTTAAGCTTTACTATGACAGAGTGCACCTTTAGCGTGCTAGTTTAAGCTTTACTATGACAGAGTGCACCTTTAGCGTGCTAGTTTAAGCTTTACTATGACAGAGTGCACCTTTAGCGTGCTAGTTTAAGCTTTACTATGACAGAGTGCACCTTTAGCGTGCTAGTTTAAGCTTTACTATGACAGAGTGAACCTTTAGCGTGCTAGTTTTAGCTTTACTATGACAGAGTGCACCTTTAGCGTGCTAGTTTAAGCTTTACTATGACAGAGTGCACCTTTAGCGTGCTAGTTTAAGCTTTACTATGACAGAGTGCACCTTTAGCGTGCTAGTTTAAGCTTTACTATGACAGAGTGTACCTTTAGCGTGCTAGTTTAAGCTTTACTATGACAGAGTGCACCTTTAGCGTGCTAGTTTAAGCTTTACTATGACAGAGTGCACCTTTAGCGTGCTAGTTTAAGCTTTACTATGACAGAGTGCACCTTTAGCGTGCTAGTTTTAGCTTTACTATGACAGAGTGCACCTTTAGCGTGCTAGTTTAAGCTTTACTATGACAGAGTGCACCTTTAGCGTGCTAGTTTAAGCTTTACTATGACAGAGTGCACCTTTAGCGTGCTAGTTTAAGCTTTACTATGACAGAGTGCACCTTTAGCGTGCTAGTTTAAGCTTTACTATGACAGAGTGCACCTTTAGCGTGCTAGTTTAAGCTTTACTATGACAGAGTGAACCTTTAGCGTGCTAGTTTTAGCTTTACTATGACAGAGTGCACCTTTAGCGTGCTAGTTTAAGCTTCACTATGAAAGAGTGCACCTTTAGCGTGCTAGTTTAAGCTTCACTATGACAGAGTGCACCTTTAGCGTGCTAGTTTAAGCTTTACTATGACAGAGTGCACCTTTAGCGTGCTAGTTTAAGCTTTACTATGACAGAGTGCACCTTTAGCGTGCTAGTTTAAGCTTTACTATGACAGAGTGAACCTTTAGCGTGCTAGTTTTAGCTTTACTATGACAGAGTGCACCTTTAGCGTGCTAGTTTAAGCTTTACTATGACAGAGTGCACCTTTAGCGTGCTAGTTTAAGCTTTACTATGACAGAGTGCACCTTTAGCGTGCTAGTTTAAGCTTTACTATGACAGAGTGCACCTTTAGCGTGCTAGTTTAAGCTTTACTATGACAGAGTGCACCTTTAGCGTGCTAGTTTAAGCTTTACTATGACAGAGTGAACCTTTAGCGTGCTAGTTTTAGCTTTACTATGACAGAGTGCACCTTTAGCGTGCTAGTTTAAGCTTTACTATGACAGAGTGCACCTTTAGCGTGCTAGTTTAAGCTTTACTATGACAGAGTGCACCTTTAGCGTGCTAGTTTAAGCTTTACTATGACAGAGTGTACCTTTAGCGTGCTAGTTTAAGCTTTACTATGACAGAGTGCACCTTTAGCGTGCTAGTTTAAGCTTCACTATGACAGAGTGCACCTTTAGCGTGCTAGTTTAAGCTTCACTATGACAGAGTGCACCTTTAGCGTGCTTGTTTAAGCTTTACTATGACAGAGTGCACCTTTAGCGTGCTAGTTTAAGCTTCACTATGACAGAGTGCACCTTTAGCGTGCTAGTTTAAGCTTCACTATGACAGAGTGCACCTTTAGCGTGCTTGTTTAAGCTTTACTATGACAGAGTGCACCTTTAGCGTGCTAGTTTAAGCTTTACTATGACAGAGTGCACCTTTAGCGTGCTAGTTTAAGCTTTACTATGACAGAGTGAACCTTTAGCGTGCTAGTTTTAGCTTTACTATGACAGAGTGCACCTTTAGCGTGCTAGTTTAAGCTTTACTATGACAGAGTGCACCTTTAGCGTGCTAGTTTAAGCTTTACTATGACAGAGTGCACCTTTAGCGTGCTAGTTTAAGCTTTACTATGACAGAGTGCACATTTAGCGTGCTAGTTTAAGCTTTACTATGACAGAGTGCACCTTTAGCGTGCTAGTTTAAGCTTTACTATGACAGAGTGCACCTTTAGCGTGCTAGTTTAAGCTTTACTATGACAGAGTGAACCTTTAGCGTGCTAGTTTTAGCTTTACTATGACAGAGTGCACCTTTAGCGTGCTAGTTTAAGCTTTACTATGACAGAGTGCACCTTTAGCGTGCTAGTTTAAGCTTTACTATGACAGAGTGCACCTTTAGCGTGCTAGTTTAAGCTTTACTATGACAGAGTGCACCTTTAGCGTGCTAGTTTAAGCTTTACTATGACAGAGTGCACCTTTAGCGTGCTAGTTTAAGCTTTACTATGACAGAGTGCACCTTTAGCGTGCTAGTTTAAGCTTTACTATGACAGAGTGCCCCTTTAGCGTGCTAGTTTAAGCTTTACTATGACAGAGTGCACCTTTAGCGTGCTAGTTTAAGCTTTACTATGACAGAGTGCCCCTTTAGCGTGCTAGTTTAAGCTTTACTATGACAGAGTGCACCTTTAGCGTGCTAGTTTAAGCTTTACTATGACAGAGTGCACCTTTAGCGTGCTAGTTTAAGCTTTACTATGACAGAGTGCACCTTTAGCGTGCTAGTTTTAGCTTTACTATGACAGAGTGCACCTTTAGCGTGCTAGTTTAAGCTTTACTATGACAGAGTGCACCTTTAGCGTGCTAGTTTAAGCTTTACTATGACAGAGTGCACCTTTAGCGTGCTAGTTTAAGCTTTACTATGACAGAGTGCACCTTTAGCGTGCACTCTGTCAGTGTGACGTACGCCGTGAAGCTGGTTTAGGAGGAGCTCTTTTTGTGACCGCTCGATCTCCTCCACAGTGATGGCCTTTCTCTCCTCAGGGTCAAAGATTGGGTCAGAGGTCTGGTCCGAGGTAAGGTCAGACATCAGGTCGGAGTGGGACAGACAGGCCTGGTTCCACTCTTTCAGTTCCTAGAGAAGGACAAACACTTTATAATATACTAATCTTCAGCAGTTCTAATGATGTCATGATGATGACCTGCAGGCCCTGATGATGACCTGTAAGCCCTGATGCTGACCTGCAGGCCCTGATGCTGACCTGCAGGCCCTGATGCTGACCTGCAGGCCCTGATGATGACCTGTAAGCCCTGATGCTGACCTGTAAGCCCTGATAATGACCTGTAGGCCCTGATGCTGACCTGTAAGCCCTGATGCTGACCTGTAAGCCCTGATGCTGACCGGCAGGCCCTGATGCTGACCTTTAAGGCCCTGATGCTGACCTTTAAGGCCCTGATGATGACCTGCAGGCCCTGATGCTGACCTGCAGGCCCTGATGCTGACCTGTAGGCCCTGATGCTGACCTGTAGGCCCTGATGATGACCTGCAGGCCCTGATGCTGACCTGTAAGGCCCTGATGCTGACCTGTAAGGCCCTGATGCTGACCTGTAAGGCCCTGATGATGACCTGCAGGCCCTGATGAAGACCTGTGAGCCCTGATGCTGACCTGCAGAACCTGATGATGATCTGTAAAACCTGATGCTGACCTGCAGGCCCTGATGATGACCTGTAAAACCTGATGCTGACCTGTAAGGCCCTGATGATGACCTGTAAAACCTGATGCTGACCTGTAAGGCCCTGATGATGACCTGTAAAACCTGATGCTGACCTGCAGGCCCTGATGATGACCTGTAGGCCCTGATGCTGACCTGTAAGCCCTGATGCTGACCTGCAGGCCCTGATGCTGACCTTTAAGGCCCTGATGCTGACCTGCAGGCCCTGATGCTGACCTGCAGGCCCTGATGATGACCTGTAAGCCCTGATGCTGACCTGTAAGCCCTGATAATGACCTGTAGGCCCTGATGCTGACCTGTAAGCCCTGATAATGACCTGTAGGCCCTGATGCTGACCTGTAAGCCCTGATGCTGACCTGTAAGCCCTGATGCTGACCTGCAGGCCCTGATGCTGACCTTTAAGGCCCTGATGCTGACCTGTAGGCCCTGATGATGACCTGTAAGCCCTGATGCTGACCTGCAGGCCCTGATGATGACCTTTAAGGCCCTGATGATGACCTGCAGGCCCTGATGCTGACCTGTAGGCCCTGATGCTGACCTGCAGGCCCTGATGATGACCTGCAGGCCCTGATGCTGACCTGTAGGCCCTGATGCTGACCTGCAGAACCTGATGATGACCTGCAGGCCCTGATGCTGACCTGTACGACCCTGATGCTGACCTGCAGGCCCTGATGCTGACCTGTACGACCCTGATGCTGACCTGCAGGCCCTGATGCTAACCTGTAGGCCCTGATGATGACCTGCAGGCCCTGATGCTGACCTGCAGGCCCTGATGCTGACCTTTAAGGCCCTGATGCTGACCTTTAAGGCCCTGCTGATGACCTGCAGGCCCTGATGCTGACCTGCAGGCCCTGATGCTGACCTGTAGGCCCTGATGCTGACCTGCAGGCCCTGATGATGACCTGCAGGCCCTGATGCTGACCTTTAAGGCCCTGATGATGACCTGCAGGCCCTGATGCAGACCTGTGAGCCCCGATGCTGACATGCAGAACCTGATGATGACCTGTAAAACCTGATGCTGACCTGCAGGCCCTGATGATGACCTGTAAGCCCTGATGCTGACCTGTAGGCCCTGATGCTGACCTGTAAGCCCTGATGCTGACCTGCAGGCCCTGATGCTGACCTGCAGGCCCTGATGATGACCTGTAAGCCCTGATGCTGACCTGTAAGCCCTGATAATGACCTGTAGGCCCTGATGCTGACCTGTAAGCCCTGATGCTGACCTGTAAGCCCTGATGCTGACCTGTAAGCCCTGATGCTGACTTGCAGGCCCTGATGCTGACCTTTAAGGCCCTGATGCTGACCTGCAGGCCCTGATGCTGACCTGCAGACCCTGATGATGACCTGTAGGCCCTGATGCTGACCTGTAAGCCCTGATGCTGACCTGCAGGCCCTGATGATGACCTTTAAGGCCCTGATGATGACCTGCAGGCCCTGATGCTGACCTGTAGGCCCTGATGCTGACTTGTAGGCCCTGATGCTGACCTGTAAGGCCCTGATGATGACCTGTAAGCCCTGATGATGACCTGCAGGCCCTGATGATGACCTGCAGGCCCTGATGCTGACCTGTAGGCCCTGATGCTGACCTGCAGAACCTCATGATGACCTGCAGGCCCTGATGCTGACCTGTACGACCCTGATGCTGACCTGCAGGCCCTGATGCTAACCTGTAGGCCCTGATGATGACCTGCAGGCCCTGATGCTTACCTGTAAGCCCTGATGATGACCTGCAGGCCCTGATGATGACCTGCAGGCCCTGATGCTGACCTGTACGACCCTGATGCTGACCTGCAGGCCCTGATGCTAACCTGTAAGCCCTGATGCTGACCTGTAGGCCCTGATGATGACCTGCAGGCCCTAAGGCTGGCCTGTAAGCCCTGATGATGACCTGTAGGCCCTGATGCTGACCTGTAGGCCCTGATGCTGACCTGCAGGCCCTGATGCTGACTTGTAGGCCCTGATGCTGACCTGTAGGCCCTGATTCTGACGTTTAAGGCCCTGATGATGACCTGCAGGCCCTGATGCTGACCTTTAAGGCCCTGATGCTGACCTGTAGGCCCTGCTGATGACCTGCAGGCCCTGATGCTGACCTGTAAGGCCCTGATGCTGACCTGCAGGCCCTGATGCTGACCTATAAGCCCTGATACTGACCTGTAGGCCCTGATGCTGACCTGTAGGCCCTGATGCTGACCTGCAGGCCCTGATGCTGACCTGTAGGCCCTGATGCTGACCTGTAAGGCCCTGATGCTGACCTGCAGGCCCTGATGCTGACCTGCAGGCCCTGATGCTGACCTGTAGGCCCTGATGCTGACCTGTAAGGCCCTGATGCTGACCTGTAGGCCCTGATGCTGACCTGCAGGCCCTGATGCTGACCTGTAGGCCCTGATGCTGACCTGTAAGCCCTGATGATGACCTGTAGGCCCTGATGCTGACCTGTAAGGCCCTGATGCTGACCTTTAAGGCCCTGATGCTGACCTGTAGGCCCTGATGCTGACCTGCAGAACCTGATGATGACCTGCAGGCCCTGATGCTGACCTGTACGACCCTGATGCTGACCTGCAGGCCCTGATGCTGACCTGTACGACCCTGATGCTGACCTGCAGGCCCTGATGCTAACCTGTAGGCCCTGATGATGACCTGCAGGCCCTGATGCTGACCTGCAGGCCCTGATGCTGACCTTTAAGGCCCTGATGCTGACCTTTAAGGCCCTGCTGATGACCTGCAGGCCCTGATGCTGACCTGCAGGCCCTGATGCTGACCTGTAGGCCCTGATGCTGACCTGCAGGCCCTGATGATGACCTGCAGGCCCTGATGCTGACCTTTAAGGCCCTGATGATGACCTGCAGGCCCTGATGCAGACCTGTGAGCCCCGATGCTGACATGCAGAACCTGATGATGACCTGTAAAACCTGATGCTGACCTGCAGGCCCTGATGATGACCTGTAAGCCCTGATGCTGACCTGTAGGCCCTGATGCTGACCTGTAAGCCCTGATGCTGACCTGCAGGCCCTGATGCTGACCTGCAGGCCCTGATGATGACCTGTAAGCCCTGATGCTGACCTGTAAGCCCTGATAATGACCTGTAGGCCCTGATGCTGACCTGTAAGCCCTGATGCTGACCTGTAAGCCCTGATGCTGACCTGTAAGCCCTGATGCTGACTTGCAGGCCCTGATGCTGACCTTTAAGGCCCTGATGCTGACCTGCAGGCCCTGATGCTGACCTGCAGACCCTGATGATGACCTGTAGGCCCTGATGCTGACCTGTAAGCCCTGATGCTGACCTGCAGGCCCTGATGATGACCTTTAAGGCCCTGATGATGACCTGCAGGCCCTGATGCTGACCTGTAGGCCCTGATGCTGACTTGTAGGCCCTGATGCTGACCTGTAAGGCCCTGATGATGACCTGTAAGCCCTGATGATGACCTGCAGGCCCTGATGATGACCTGCAGGCCCTGATGCTGACCTGTAGGCCCTGATGCTGACCTGCAGAACCTCATGATGACCTGCAGGCCCTGATGCTGACCTGTACGACCCTGATGCTGACCTGCAGGCCCTGATGCTAACCTGTAGGCCCTGATGATGACCTGCAGGCCCTGATGCTTACCTGTAAGCCCTGATGATGACCTGCAGGCCCTGATGATGACCTGCAGGCCCTGATGCTGACCTGTACGACCCTGATGCTGACCTGCAGGCCCTGATGCTAACCTGTAAGCCCTGATGCTGACCTGTAGGCCCTGATGATGACCTGCAGGCCCTAAGGCTGGCCTGTAAGCCCTGATGATGACCTGTAGGCCCTGATGCTGACCTGTAGGCCCTGATGCTGACCTGCAGGCCCTGATGCTGACTTGTAGGCCCTGATGCTGACCTGTAGGCCCTGATTCTGACGTTTAAGGCCCTGATGATGACCTGCAGGCCCTGATGCTGACCTTTAAGGCCCTGATGCTGACCTGTAGGCCCTGCTGATGACCTGCAGGCCCTGATGCTGACCTGTAAGGCCCTGATGCTGACCTGCAGGCCCTGATGCTGACCTATAAGCCCTGATACTGACCTGTAGGCCCTGATGCTGACCTGTAGGCCCTGATGCTGACCTGCAGGCCCTGATGCTGACCTGTAGGCCCTGATGCTGACCTGTAAGGCCCTGATGCTGACCTGCAGGCCCTGATGCTGACCTGCAGGCCCTGATGCTGACCTGTAGGCCCTGATGCTGACCTGTAAGGCCCTGATGCTGACCTGTAGGCCCTGATGCTGACCTGCAGGCCCTGATGCTGACCTGTAGGCCCTGATGCTGACCTGTAAGCCCTGATGATGACCTGTAGGCCCTGATGCTGACCTGTAAGGCCCTGATGCTGACCTTTAAGGCCTTGATGCTGACCTGTAGGCCCTGATGATGACCTGCAGGCCCTGATGCTGACCTGTAAGGCCCTGATGCTGACCTGTAAGGCCCTGATGCTGACCTTTAAGGCCTTGATGCTGACCTGTAGGCCCTGATGATGACCTGCAGGCCCTGATGCTGACCTGCAGGCCCTGATGCTGACCTTTAAGGCCCTGATGCTGACCTGCAGGCCCTGCTGATGACCTGCAGGCCCTGAGGCTGACCTGTAAGCCCTGATGCTGACCTGCAGGCCCTGATGCTGACCTGCAGGCCCTGATGACGACCTGTAAGGCCTGATGATGACCTGTAGGCCCTGATGCTGACCTGCAGGCCCTGATCCTGACCTGCAGGCCCTGATGCTGACCTGCTGGCCCTGATGCTGACCTGCAGGCCCTGATGATGACCTGCAGGCCCTGATGATGACCTGCAGGCCCTGATGCTGACCTGCAGGCCCTGATGCTGACCTGTAAGCCCTGATGATGACCTGTAGGCCCTGATGCTGACCTGCAGGCCCTGATCCTGACCTGCAGGCCCTGATGCTGACCTGTAAGGCCCTGATGCTGACCTGCAGGCCCTGACGCTTACCTGTAGGCCCTGATGCTGACCTGCAGGCCCTGATGCTGACCTATAAGCCCTGATACTGACCTGTAGGCCCTGATGCTGACCTGTAGGCCCTGATGCTGACCTGCAGGCCCTGATGCTGACCTGTAGGCCCTGATGCTGACCTGTAAGGCCCTGATGCTGACCTGCAGGCCCTGATGCTGACCTGTAGGCCCTGATGCTGACCTGTAAGGCCCTGATGCTGACCTGTAGGCCCTGATGCTGACCTGCAGGCCCTGATGCTGACCTGTAGGCCCTGATGCTGACCTGTAAGCCCTGATGATGACCTGTAGGCCCTGATGCTGACCTGCAGGCCCTGATGCTGACCTGTAGGCCCTGATGATGACCTGCAGGCCCTGATGCTGACCTGTAAGGCCCTGATGCTGACCTGCAGGCCCTGATGCTTACCTGTAGGCCCTGAGGCTGACCTGTAAGCCCTGATGCTGACCTGCAGGCCCTGATGACGACCTGTAAGGCCCTGATGATGACCTGCAGGCCCTGATGCTGACCTGCAGGCCCTGATGCTGACCTGTAGGCCCTGATGCTGACCTGTAAGCCCTGATGATGACCTGTAGGCCCTGATGCTGACCTGCAGGCCCTGATCCTGACCTGCAGGCCCTGATGCTGACCTGCAGGCCCTGATGCTTACCTGTAGGCCCTGATGCTGACCTGCAGGCCCTGATGCTGACCTATAAGCCCTGATACTGACCTGTAGGCCCTGATGCTGACCTGTAGGCCCTGAGGCTGACCTGTAAGCCCTGATTCTGACCTGTAAGCCCTGATGCTGACCTGCAGGCCCTGATGCTGACCTGCAGGCCCTGATGCTTACCTGTAGGCCCTGATGCTGACCTGCAGGCCCTGATGCTGACCTGTAAGCCCTGATTCTGACCTGTAAGCCCTGATGCTGACCTGCAGGCCCTGATGCTGACCTGTAGGCCCTGATGATGACCTGCAGGCCCTGATGCTGACCTGTAAGGCCCTGATGCTTACCTGTAGGCCCTGATGCTGACCTGTAGGCCCTGAGGCTGACCTGTAAGCCCTGATTCTGACCTGTAAGCCCTGATGCTGACCTTTAAGGCCCTGATGACGACCTGCAGGCCCTGATGCTGACTTGTAGGCCCTGATGCTGACCTGTAAGGCCCTGATGATGACCTGCAGGCCCTGATGCTGACCTGTAAGGCCCTGATGATGACCTGCAGGCCCTGATGCTGACCTGTAAGCCCTGATGATGACCTGTAAGCCCTGATGCTGACCTGTAAGCCCTGATGCTGACCTTTAGGCCCTGATGCTGACCTGCAGGCCCTGATGCTGACCTGTAGGCCCTGATGCTGACCTGTAAGCCCTGATGATGACCTGTAAGCCCTGATGCTGACCTGTAGGCCCTGATGCTGACCTGTAAGGCCCTTATGCTGACCTGTAGGCCCTGATGCTGACCTGTAAGGCCCTGATGATGACCTGTAGGCCCTGATGCTGACCTGCAGGCCCTGATGCTGACCTGCAGGCCCTGATGCTGACCTGTAAGGCCCTGATGCTGACCTGCAGGCCCTGATGCTGACCTGTAAGCCCTGATGCTGACCTGTAAGCCCTGATGCTGACCTGTAGGCCCTGATGCTGACCTGCAGGCCCTGATGATGACCTGTAAGCCCTGATGCTGACCTGTAGGCCCTGATGCTGACCTGTAAGGCCCTGATGATGACCTGCAGGCCCTGATGATGACCTGTAAGCCCTGATGCTGACCTGTAGGCCCTGATGCTGACCTGTAAGGCCCTGATGCTGACCTGTAAGGCCCTGATGATGACCTGTAGGCCCTGATGCTGACCTATAAGCCCTGATGCTGATCTTTAAGGCCCTGATGCTGACCTTTAAGGCCCTGATGCTGACTTGTAGGCCCTGATGATGACCTGCAGGCCCTGATGATGACCTGCAGGCCCTGATGCTGACCTGTACGACCCTGATGCTGACCTGCAGGCCCTGATGCTAACCTGTAAGCCCTGATGCTGACCTGTACGACCCTGATGATGACCTGCAGGCCCTGATGCTGACCTGTAAGCCCTGATGATGACCTGCAGGCCCTGATGCTGACCTGTAAGCCCTGATGCTGACCTGTACGACCCTGATGCTGACCTGCAGGCCCTGATGCTAACCTGTAGGCCCTGATGCTGACCTGTAAGCCCTGATGCTGACCTGTAAGCCCTGATGCTGACCTGCAGGCCCTGATGCTGACCTGCAGGCCCTGATGCTGATCTGCAGGCCCTGATGGTGACCTGCAGGCCCTGATGCTGACCTGTAGGCCCTGATTCTGACGTTTAAGGCCCTGATGATGACCTGCAGGCCCTGAGGCTGACCTGTAAGCCCTGATGCTGACCTGCAGGCCCTGATGCTGACCTGTAAGGCCCTGATGCTTACCTGTAGGCCCTGATGCTGACCTGCAGGCCCTGATGCTGACCTGTAAGGCCCTGATGCTGACCTGCAGGCCCTGATGCTGACCTATAAGCCCTGATACTGACCTGTAGGCCCTGATGCTGACCTGTAAGCCCTGATGATGACCTGTAGGCCCTGATGCTGACCTGTAAGGCCCTGATGCTGACCTTTAAGGCCCTGATGCTGACCTGTAGGCCCTGATGATGACCTGCAGGCCCTGATGCTGACCTGCAGGCCCTGATGCTGACCTGTAAGGCCCTGATGCTGACCTGTAGGCCCTGATGATGACCTGCAGGCCCTGATGCTGACCTGCAGGCCCTGATGCTGACCTGCAGGCCCTGATGCTGACCTGTAAGGCCCTGATGCTGACCTGTAGGCCCTGATGCTGACCTGCAGGCCCTGATGACGACCTGTAAGGCCCTGATGATTACCTGCAGGCCCTGATGCTTACCTGTAGGCCCTTATGCTGACCTGCAGGCCCTGATGCTGACCTATAAGCCCTGATACTGACCTGCAGGCCCTGATGCTGACCTGTAGGCCCTGATGCTGACCTGTAAGGCCCTGATGCTGACCTGTAAGGCCCTGATGCTGACCTGTAGGCCCTGATGCTGACCTGCAGGCCCTGATGCTGACCTGTAAGCCCTGATGATGACCTGTAGGCCCTGATGCTGACCTGCAGGCCCTGATCCTGACCTGCAGGCCCTGATGCTGACCTGCTGGCCCTGATGCTGACCTGCAGGCCCTGATGATGACCTGCAGGCCCTAAGGCTGACCTGTAAGCCCTGATACTGACCTGTAAGCCCTGATGATGACCTGCAGGCCCTGATGATGACCTGCAGGCCCTAAAGCTGACCTGTAAGCCCTGATGCTGACCTGTAAGCCCTGATGATGACCTGCAGGCCCTGATGATGACCTGCAGGCCCTGATTATGACCTGCAGGCCCTGATACTGACCTGCAGACCCTGATGCTGACCTATAAGCCCTGATGCTGACCTGCTGGCCCTGATGCTGACCTGCAGGCCCTGATGCTGACCTGCAGGCCCTGATGCTGACCAGTAAGACCCTGATGATGACCTGTTGGCCCTGATGCTGACCTGCAGGCCCTGATGCTGACTTGTAGGCCCTGATGCTGACCTGTAGGCCCTTATGCTGACCTGTAAGCCCTGATTCTGACCTTTAAGGCGCTGATGCTGACCTGTAGGCCCTGATGATGACCTGCAGGCCCTGATGCTGACCTGTAGGCCCTGATGCTGACCTGTAAGGCCCTGATGCTGACCTGTAGGCCCTGATGCTGACCTGCAGGCCCTGATGCTGACCTGTAGGCCCTGATGCTGACCTGTAAGCCCTGATGATGACCTGTAGGCCCTGATGCTGACCTGTAAGGCCCTGATGCTGACCTTTAAGGCCTTGATGCTGACCTGTAGGCCCTGATGATGACCTGCAGGCCCTGATGCTGACCTGTAAGGCCCTGATGCTGACCTGTAAGGCCCTGATGCTGACCTTTAAGGCCTTGATGCTGACCTGTAGGCCCTGATGATGACCTGCAGGCCCTGATGCTGACCTGCAGGCCCTGATGCTGACCTTTAAGGCCCTGATGCTGACCTGCAGGCCCTGCTGATGACCTGCAGGCCCTGAGGCTGACCTGTAAGCCCTGATGCTGACCTGCAGGCCCTGATGCTGACCTGCAGGCCCTGATGACGACCTGTAAGGCCTGATGATGACCTGTAGGCCCTGATGCTGACCTGCAGGCCCTGATCCTGACCTGCAGGCCCTGATGCTGACCTGCTGGCCCTGATGCTGACCTGCAGGCCCTGATGATGACCTGCAGGCCCTGATGATGACCTGCAGGCCCTGATGCTGACCTGCAGGCCCTGATGCTGACCTGTAAGCCCTGATGATGACCTGTAGGCCCTGATGCTGACCTGCAGGCCCTGATCCTGACCTGCAGGCCCTGATGCTGACCTGTAAGGCCCTGATGCTGACCTGCAGGCCCTGACGCTTACCTGTAGGCCCTGATGCTGACCTGCAGGCCCTGATGCTGACCTATAAGCCCTGATACTGACCTGTAGGCCCTGATGCTGACCTGTAGGCCCTGATGCTGACCTGCAGGCCCTGATGCTGACCTGTAGGCCCTGATGCTGACCTGTAAGGCCCTGATGCTGACCTGCAGGCCCTGATGCTGACCTGTAGGCCCTGATGCTGACCTGTAAGGCCCTGATGCTGACCTGTAGGCCCTGATGCTGACCTGCAGGCCCTGATGCTGACCTGTAGGCCCTGATGCTGACCTGTAAGCCCTGATGATGACCTGTAGGCCCTGATGCTGACCTGCAGGCCCTGATGCTGACCTGTAGGCCCTGATGATGACCTGCAGGCCCTGATGCTGACCTGTAAGGCCCTGATGCTGACCTGCAGGCCCTGATGCTTACCTGTAGGCCCTGAGGCTGACCTGTAAGCCCTGATGCTGACCTGCAGGCCCTGATGACGACCTGTAAGGCCCTGATGATGACCTGCAGGCCCTGATGCTGACCTGCAGGCCCTGATGCTGACCTGTAGGCCCTGATGCTGACCTGTAAGCCCTGATGATGACCTGTAGGCCCTGATGCTGACCTGCAGGCCCTGATCCTGACCTGCAGGCCCTGATGCTGACCTGCAGGCCCTGATGCTTACCTGTAGGCCCTGATGCTGACCTGCAGGCCCTGATGCTGACCTATAAGCCCTGATACTGACCTGTAGGCCCTGATGCTGACCTGTAGGCCCTGAGGCTGACCTGTAAGCCCTGATTCTGACCTGTAAGCCCTGATGCTGACCTGCAGGCCCTGATGCTGACCTGCAGGCCCTGATGCTTACCTGTAGGCCCTGATGCTGACCTGCAGGCCCTGATGCTGACCTGTAAGCCCTGATTCTGACCTGTAAGCCCTGATGCTGACCTGCAGGCCCTGATGCTGACCTGTAGGCCCTGATGATGACCTGCAGGCCCTGATGCTGACCTGTAAGGCCCTGATGCTTACCTGTAGGCCCTGATGCTGACCTGTAGGCCCTGAGGCTGACCTGTAAGCCCTGATTCTGACCTGTAAGCCCTGATGCTGACCTTTAAGGCCCTGATGACGACCTGCAGGCCCTGATGCTGACTTGTAGGCCCTGATGCTGACCTGTAAGGCCCTGATGATGACCTGCAGGCCCTGATGCTGACCTGTAAGCCCTGATGATGACCTGTAAGCCCTGATGCTGACCTGTAAGCCCTGATGCTGACCTTTAGGCCCTGATGCTGACCTGCAGGCCCTGATGCTGACCTGTAGGCCCTGATGCTGACCTGTAAGCCCTGATGATGACCTGTAAGCCCTGATGCTGACCTGTAGGCCCTGATGCTGACCTGTAAGGCCCTTATGCTGACCTGTAGGCCCTGATGCTGACCTGTAAGGCCCTGATGATGACCTGTAGGCCCTGATGCTGACCTGCAGGCCCTGATGCTGACCTGCAGGCCCTGATGCTGACCTGTAAGGCCCTGATGCTGACCTGCAGGCCCTGATGCTGACCTGTAAGCCCTGATGCTGACCTGTAAGCCCTGATGCTGACCTGTAGGCCCTGATGCTGACCTGCAGGCCCTGATGATGACCTGTAAGCCCTGATGCTGACCTGTAGGCCCTGATGCTGACCTGTAAGGCCCTGATGATGACCTGCAGGCCCTGATGATGACCTGTAAGCCCTGATGCTGACCTGTAGGCCCTGATGCTGACCTGTAAGGCCCTGATGCTGACCTGTAAGGCCCTGATGATGACCTGTAGGCCCTGATGCTGACCTATAAGCCCTGATGCTGATCTTTAAGGCCCTGATGCTGACCTTTAAGGCCCTGATGCTGACTTGTAGGCCCTGATGATGACCTGCAGGCCCTGATGATGACCTGCAGGCCCTGATGCTGACCTGTACGACCCTGATGCTGACCTGCAGGCCCTGATGCTAACCTGTAAGCCCTGATGCTGACCTGTACGACCCTGATGATGACCTGCAGGCCCTGATGCTGACCTGTAAGCCCTGATGATGACCTGCAGGCCCTGATGCTGACCTGTAAGCCCTGATGCTGACCTGTACGACCCTGATGCTGACCTGCAGGCCCTGATGCTAACCTGTAGGCCCTGATGCTGACCTGTAAGCCCTGATGCTGACCTGTAAGCCCTGATGCTGACCTGC
Organism: Eucyclogobius newberryi; assembly: GCF_026437365.1. Classification (NCBI taxonomy): domain Eukaryota; kingdom Metazoa; phylum Chordata; class Actinopteri; order Gobiiformes; family Gobiidae; genus Eucyclogobius; species Eucyclogobius newberryi. The sequence goes on from NW_027315947.1 coordinate 45,766, forward strand.
AGGCCCTGATGCTGACCTGCAGGCCCTGATGCTGATCTGCAGGCCCTGATGGTGACCTGCAGGCCCTGATGCTGACCTGTAGGCCCTGATTCTGACGTTTAAGGCCCTGATGATGACCTGCAGGCCCTGAGGCTGACCTGTAAGCCCTGATGCTGACCTGCAGGCCCTGATGCTGACCTGTAAGGCCCTGATGCTTACCTGTAGGCCCTGATGCTGACCTGCAGGCCCTGATGCTGACCTGTAAGGCCCTGATGCTGACCTGCAGGCCCTGATGCTGACCTATAAGCCCTGATACTGACCTGTAGGCCCTGATGCTGACCTGTAAGCCCTGATGATGACCTGTAGGCCCTGATGCTGACCTGTAAGGCCCTGATGCTGACCTTTAAGGCCCTGATGCTGACCTGTAGGCCCTGATGATGACCTGCAGGCCCTGATGCTGACCTGCAGGCCCTGATGCTGACCTGTAAGGCCCTGATGCTGACCTGTAGGCCCTGATGATGACCTGCAGGCCCTGATGCTGACCTGCAGGCCCTGATGCTGACCTGCAGGCCCTGATGCTGACCTGTAAGGCCCTGATGCTGACCTGTAGGCCCTGATGCTGACCTGCAGGCCCTGATGACGACCTGTAAGGCCCTGATGATTACCTGCAGGCCCTGATGCTTACCTGTAGGCCCTTATGCTGACCTGCAGGCCCTGATGCTGACCTATAAGCCCTGATACTGACCTGCAGGCCCTGATGCTGACCTGTAGGCCCTGATGCTGACCTGTAAGGCCCTGATGCTGACCTGTAAGGCCCTGATGCTGACCTGTAGGCCCTGATGCTGACCTGCAGGCCCTGATGCTGACCTGTAAGCCCTGATGATGACCTGTAGGCCCTGATGCTGACCTGCAGGCCCTGATCCTGACCTGCAGGCCCTGATGCTGACCTGCTGGCCCTGATGCTGACCTGCAGGCCCTGATGATGACCTGCAGGCCCTAAGGCTGACCTGTAAGCCCTGATACTGACCTGTAAGCCCTGATGATGACCTGCAGGCCCTGATGATGACCTGCAGGCCCTAAAGCTGACCTGTAAGCCCTGATGCTGACCTGTAAGCCCTGATGATGACCTGCAGGCCCTGATGATGACCTGCAGGCCCTGATTATGACCTGCAGGCCCTGATACTGACCTGCAGACCCTGATGCTGACCTATAAGCCCTGATGCTGACCTGCTGGCCCTGATGCTGACCTGCAGGCCCTGATGCTGACCTGCAGGCCCTGATGCTGACCAGTAAGACCCTGATGATGACCTGTTGGCCCTGATGCTGACCTGCAGGCCCTGATGCTGACTTGTAGGCCCTGATGCTGACCTGTAGGCCCTTATGCTGACCTGTAAGCCCTGATTCTGACCTTTAAGGCGCTGATGCTGACCTGTAGGCCCTGATGATGACCTGCAGGCCCTGAGGCTGACCTGTAAGCCCTGATTCTGACCTGTAAGCCCTGATGCTGACCTTTAAGGCCCTGATGACGACCTGCAGGCCCTGATGCTGACTTGTAGGCCCTGATGCTGACCTGTAAGGCCCTGATGATGACCTGCAGGCCCTGATGCTGACCTGTAAGCCCTGATGATGACCTGTAGGCCCTGATGCTGACCTGCAGGCCCTGATGCTGACCTGCAGGCCCTGATGCTGACCTGTAAGCCCTGATGATGACCTGTAAGCCCTGATGCTGACCTGTAAGCCCTGATGCTGACCTTTAGGCCCTGATGCTGACCTGCAGGCCCTGATGCTGACCTGTAGGCCCTGATGCTGACCTGTAAGCCCTGATGATGACCTGTAAGCCCTGATGCTGACCTGTAAGCCCTGATGCTGACCTGTAAGGCCCTTATGCTGACCTGTAGGCCCTGATGCTGACCTGTAAGGCCCTGATGATGACCTGTAGGCCCTGATGCTGACCTGCAGGCCCTGATGCTGACCTGCAGGCCCTGATGCTGACCTGCAGGCCCTGATGCTGACCTGTAAGGCCCTGATGATGACCTGTAGGCCCTGATGCTGACCTGTAGGCCCTGATGCTGACCTGCAGGCCCTGATGCTGACCTGCAGCCCCTGATGCTGACCTATAAGCCCTGATGCTGACCTGTAGGCCTTGATGCTGACCTGTAGGCCCTGATGATGACCTGTAGGCCTTGATGCTGACCTGTAGGCCCTGATGATGACCTGTAGGCCCTGATGCTGACCTATAAGCCCTGATGCTGACCTTTAAGCCCCTGATGCTGACCTGTAGGCCCTGATGATGACCTGTAGGCCTTGATGCTGACCTGTAGGCCCTGATGATGACCTGTAGGCCCTGATGCTGACCTATAAGCCCTGATGCTGACCTTTAAGGCCCTGATGCTGACCTTTAAGGCCCTGATGCTGACCTGTAGGCCCTGACGCAGCCCTACAATAATATTGATCATTTCCAGCATTACCTTCTCCTGGATCTGAAGAACATTTGTGCAAAAGTCGGACTCCCGTTTGTTTTTGGGGAAACGCTGACCAAAAACAATCTTCAGCATCCGAGAGTAGACCTACAACAAAGTGTTTCAGAGTTTGTCCAATCAGATCAAATTATCTTTAAATAACTGATTATGAACTTACCAGCGCCTTCTCCTCCTGAAACTCACAGCATTTCTGTTGCACTTCTCTCAGAGCCAAAAAGTAAAGATTCATCTGACATTCAAAACTGTGAAGGATCAAAAACATATGTAATATATATAATATATATATATATATATATATATATATATATATATATATATATATATATATATATATATATATATATATATAATACATGTTCAGAAGCCCCCTATGATGACAACACGAACAAGGCAGTTTACGTCGCCCGGATCGGCGTCACCGGGGCCCCATCCTGGAGCCAGGCCTGGGATGGGTGCTCCATGGCGAGCGCCTGGTGGCCGGGTCTTACCCCACGGGGCCCGGCCGGGCACAGCCCGAAAGAGCGACGTGGGGCCGCCCTCCCGTGGGTCTACCACCCGCAGGAGGATCCATAAGGGGCCGGTGCAGCGAGATCTGGGCGGCAGTCGACGGCAGGGGCCTCGGCGACCAGATCTACAGACACAGAGACTAACTCTGGGGACATGGAATGTCACCTCGCTGGGGGGGAAAGAGCCTGAGCTTGTGCGGGAGGTTGAGCGATACCGACTAGATATAGTCGGCCTCACCTCCAGCACAGTTTGGGCTCTGGAACCATCTCCTCGAGAGGGGCTGGACGCTCCACTTCTCGGGTGTTGCCCGCGGGGAGAGGCGGCGGGCTGGTGTGGGCTTGCTGATAGCCCCTCAGCTCAGCCGCCACGTGTTGGAGTTTACCCCGGTGAACGAGAGGGTCGCGTCCCTCCGCCTTCGGGTGGGGGACAGGTCTCTCACTGTTGTGGCGGCCTACGGGCCGAACAGCAGTGCAGAGTACCCGGCCTTCTTGGAGTCCTTGGGAGGAGTACTGGACAGTGCACCGACCGGGGACTCCGTTGTTCTACTGGGGGACTTCAACGCCCACGTGGGCAATGACAGTGACACCTGGAGAGGGGTGATCGGGAAGAACGGCTTCCCCGATCTGAACCCGAGCGGTGTTCAGTTATTGGTCTTCTGTGCTAGCCACGGTTTGTCCATAACGAACACCATGTTCAAGCACAAGGGTGTCCATCAGTGCACATGGCACCAGGACACCCTAGGCCGGAGGTCAATGATCGACTTTGTTGTCGTGTCATCAGACCTCCGGCCGCGTGTCTTGGACACTCAGGTGAAGAGAGGGGCAGAGTTGTCAACCGATCACCACCTGGTGGTGAGTTGGATCCGCTGGCGGAGGAAGAAGCCGGACAGACTTGGCAGACCCAAGCGCATTGTGAGGGTCTGTTGGGAACGTCTAGTGGAGCCCTCTGTCAGTAGGGTATTCAACTCACACCTCCGGGAGAGCTTATCCCATGTCCCGGGGGAGGCTGGGGACATTGAGTCCGAGTGGACCATGTTCTCCGCCTCCATTGTTGATGCGGCTGCTCGGAGCTGTGGTCGCAAGGTCTCCGGTGCCTGTCGTGGCGGCAACCCCCGAACCCGGTGGTGGACACCGGAAGTAAGGGATGCCGTCAGACTGAAGAAGGAGGCCTATCAAGCCACTCTGGCTTGTGGGTCTCCGGAGGTCATCGACAGGCCAAGCGAGCCGCGGCTCGTGCTGTCGCAGAGGCAAAAACCCGGGCCTGGGAGGAGTTCGGGGAGGCCATGGAGGAGGACTATCGGTTGGCACCAAAGAAATTCTGGCAAACCGTCCGGCGCCTCAGGAGGGGGAAGCAGTGTTTCACCAACACCGTTTACGGTGCGGGTGGAGGCCTGCTGACCTCGACTGGGGATGTCGTCGGACGGTGGAAGGAATACTTTGAGGATCTCCTTAATCCCTCAGTCACGTCTTCTGAAGAGGAAGTAGAGACCGGGGACTCGGAGGCTGGCTCATCCATCACCCAAGCTGAAGTCACTGAGGTTGTTCGCAAACTCCTCGGTGGCAGGGCTCCGGGGGTGGATGAGATCCGCCCTGAGTACCTAAAGTATCTGGATGTTGTAGGACTGTCTTGGTTGACACGTCTCTGCAACATCGCGTGGCGTTCGGGGACCGTGCCTCTGGACTGGCAGACCGGGGTGGTGGTCCCTTTGTTCAAGAAGGGGGACCGGATGGTGTGTTCCAACTACAGAGGGATCACACTCCTCAGCCTCCCGGGTAAGGTCTATTCCAAGGTACTGGAGAGGAGAATCCAACCAATAGTCGAACCTCGGATTCAGGAGGAGCAGAGTGGTTTTCGTCCCGGTCGTGGAACACTGGACCAGCTCTATACCCTCCATCGGGTGCTCGAGGGTTCATGGGAGTTTGCCCAACCAGTCCACATGTTTGGTGTTTGTGGATCTGGAGAAGTGTGACCGTGTCCCTCGGGGTGTCCTTTGGGGGGTGCTCCGGGAGTACGGGGTCCGGGGCCCTTTGCTCAGGGCTGTCCGGTCCCTGTATGACCGGAGCTGTGTTCGCATTGCCGGCAGTAAGTCAGACCTGTTCCCAGTGCATGTTGGACTCCGCCAGGGCTGCCCTTTGTCACCGGTTCTGTTCATAATTTTTATGGACAGAATTTCTAGGCGCAGTCAGGGGTCGGAGGGTGTCCGGTTTGGGGACCACAGGATCTCATCTCTGCTGTTTGCAGACGATGTTGTCCTGATGGCTCCATCAAACCCGGACCTGCAGCTGCACTGGGACGGTTTGCAGCCGAGTGTGAAGCGTCTGGGATGAGAATCAGCACCTCCAAATCCGAGGCCATGGTTCTCGACCGGAAAAAGGTGGCTTGCCCTCTTCAGGTGGGTGGGGTGTCCTTGCCCCAAGTGGAGGAGTTCAAGTATCTCGGGGTCTTGTTCACGAGTGAGGGAAGGATGGAGCGTGAGATCGACAGTTGGATCGATGCAGCGGCTGCAGTGATGCAGTCGCTGCATCGACTGTTGTGGTGAAGAAGGAGCTGAGTCCAAAGACAAAGCTCTCTATTTACCGGTCACTCTACGTTCTGACCTCACCTATGGTCATGAGCTTTGGGTAGTGACCGAAAGAACAAGATCGCGGATACAAGCGGTCGAAATGAGTTTCCTCCGCCGTGTGGCTGGGCGCTCCCTTAGAGATAAGGTGAGGAGCTCGGCCACACGGGGGGAGCTCGGAGTAGAGCCGCTGCTCCTCCAGCTGAGGTGGCTCGGGCATCTGTTCCGGATGCCTCCTGGGCGCCTCCCTAGGGAGGTGTTTCAAGCATGTCCCACCGGGAAGAGGCCCCGGGGAAGACCCAGGACACGCTGGAGAGACTATGTCTCTCGGCTGGCCTGGGAACGCCTCGGGATCCCCCCGGAGGAGTTAGAGGAAGTGTCTGGGGAGAAGGAAGTCTGGGAGTCCCTGCTCAGACTGCTGCCCCCGCGACCCGGCCCAGGATAAAGCGGCAGAAAATGGATGGATGGATGGATGGATATATATATATATATATATTATATTAGTAGAAGTAGCAGCACTCTCCACACCTGTTCAGAGTTAGTGCCAGTAGAGAACAGGTCACAGGAGTGAAACTGTGGCTTTGAGGCAGCGCTGAAAATCCACCTCTGTCCCGTTCATCACTCTCACCATCTTCATGGTCATCTTCAGAGTAGGAGGACGAGGAGGAAGAGGAGGACGAGGAGGAAGAGGAGGGGGCGGGGTCCATGGTGGATGCCTTGTGGAGTGAGGGGTTTGAAGCTCCGTCTGCTAAAGGCTGTAGACAGAGACAGAATATGAAACTGCTGTTTAATATTAATTATTATAAAACATGGCCCAACATCAAGAATCAAAATTCATGGACACTTGACAAACTCATTGACTTTGGAATGAGGGGTGGGGCAGGGTTGTGCTTGGTCCTCCTGTTGTTCACTTTGTACTTGGAACTATTGGCCAATATATTAGACAAGAAATCAGAAACAATTTATGATGTCTCTGTTGATGGGACAGAACATAAAATTGCCTGCTACACAGATGATGTCCAACTATGTGTAACTAAATGTCCGTAGCTCATCAGGCAAATGGAGAAAATGACATTCAGACTTAATTTGGAATATATATATATATATATACATACATAGTGCACAGATGTTTCTGGACACTATGCCAGCTCCTGGTGATGGCGCTCCGTGTATGCCATCCCTGCAGTTATGTGTGGGATGGTCTCAGGGCCCCTTTGCACAGCCTACACCTTGGGTCTTGTCTCAGGGCCCTTTGCACAGCCTACACCTTGGGTCTTGTCTGGTGTGGTAGATCAGGGCCTCTGTGCTTCAGACCGACTCTTTCTAACCATTGGTAGGATTTCGTGATATCAGCCACTTCAGTTATGTTCCAATGATACATCCCATGTAGGGGCGTGTCCTCCCATGTAAGGGCATGTCCTCCCGTGAAGGGGCGTGTCCTCTCATGAAGGAACGTGTCCTCCCATGAAGGGGCGTGTCCTCCCATGAAGGGGCATGTCCTCCCATGTAGGGGCGTGTCATCCTTTGGCCAACCGATTATTCCTGCAGGCTCTGATCACTGGCAGGGCGTGGCTCAGGGCTCTGATCACTGGCAGGGCGTGGCTCAGGGCTCTGATCACTGGCAGGGCGTGGCTCAGGTCTCTGATCACTGGCAGGGCGTGGCTCAGGGCTCTGATCACTGGCAGGGCGTGGCTCAAGGAAATGATCACTGGCAGGGCGTGGCTCAGGGCTCTGATCACTCGCAGGGCGTGGCTCAGGGCTCTGATTACTGGCAGGGCGTGGCTCAAGGGTCTGATCACTGGCAGGGCGTGGCTCAAGGGTCTGATCACTGGCAGGGCGTGGCTCAGGGCTCTGATCACTGGCAGGGCGTGGCTCAGGGCTCTGATCACTGTGTGACACTGTGTGATCAAGGTGTGGACCACCTTCCCTCTGTGTGGACCACCTTCCCTCTGTGTGGACCACCTTCCCTCTGTGTGGACCACCTTATTCTGAGCTGTAGATCCTGGTGGTGTGAATGTCCCGCTCGCTCTTAGCATCCAGCGTGATGTCATCCAAGTAGAGGAGGTGACTGATGGTGGAGGGGGTTCAGACCTCTGTAGAACAGCAGTGAGGGGGTTTAGACCTCTGCAGAACAGCAGTGAGGGGGTTTAGACCTCTGTAGAACAGCAGTGAGGGGGTTTAGACCTCTGCAGAACAGCAGTGAGGGGGTTTAGACCTCTGTAGAACAGCAGTGAGGGGGTTTAGACCTCTGTAGAACAGCAGTGAGGGGGTTTAGACCTCTGCAGACCAGCAGTGAGGGGGTTTAGACCTCTGCAGACCAGCAGTGAGGGGGTTTAGACCTCTGTAGAACAGCAGTGAGGGGGTTTAGACCTCTGTAGAACAGCAGTGAGGGGGTTTAGACCTCTGCAGACCAGCAGTGAGGGGTTTAGACCTCTGCAGAACAGCAGTGGGGACAGCGCATCACCCTGGTATATGCCACATTTGACTGACACTTGTGCAAGTGTCATGGAGTTCCCTGTGAGGCTCTTAGAGCCCCATTGATGTTGTACAACTCATTCCATGATCCAAGTGAGTGGCATTGGGTCAGATGCTTCTTGTAATGGACCCAGGCAGTGTCTGGTGTGTCAGGTGTGTCGGGCGTGTAATGTGTCGGGGGTGTCATGTGTCGGGCGTGTCATGTGTCGCGCGTGTCGGGCGTGTCAGGTGTGTCGGGCGTGTCATGTGTCAGGTGTGTCGGGCGTGTCAGGTGTGTTGGGCGTGTCGGGCGTGTAATGTGTCGGGCGTGTCATGTGTCGGACGTGTCAGGCGTATCGGGCGTGTCAGGCGTGTCGGGCGTTTCATGTGTCGGGCGTGTCATGTGTCGGGCGTGTCGGGCGTGTCATGTTTCGGGCGTGTCATGTGTCGGGCTTGTCATGTGTCGGGCGTGTCATGTGTCGGGCGTGTCGGTCGGGCGTGCCGGTCGGGCGTGTCATGTGTTGGGCGTGTCAGGCGTGTCATGTGTCGGGCGTGTCATGTGTTGGGCGTGGTGGGCGTGTCATGTGTCGGGCGTGTCATGTGTCGGATGTGTCATGTGTCGGAAGTGTCATTGGTCGGGCGTGTCAGGTGTGTCGGGCGTGTCATGTGTCGGGCGTGTCATGTGTCGGGCGTGTCATGTGTCGGGCGTGTCGGGCGTGTTGGTCGTGTCGGGCGTGTCATGTGTCGGGCGTGTCATGTGTCGGGCGTGTCATGTGTGTCGGGCGTGTCATGTGTCGGGCGTGTCATGTGTCGGGCGTGTCATGTGTCGGGCGTGTCATGTGTCGGGCGTGTCGGGCGTGTCATGTGTCGGGCGTGTCATGTGTCGGGCGTGTCATGTGTCGGGCATGTCGGGCGTGTCATGTGTCGGGCGTGTCATGTGTCGGGCGTGTCATGTGTCGGGCGTGTCATGTGTCGGGCGTGTCATGTGTCGGGCGTGTCATGTGTCGGGCGTGTCGGGCGTGTCATGTGTCGGGCGTGTCATGTGTCGGGCGTGTCGGGCGTGTCATGTGTCGGGCGTGTCATGTGTCGGGCGTGTCATGTGTCGGGCGTGTCATGTGTCGGGCGTGTCATGTGCCGGGCGTGTAGGGCGTGTCATGTGTCGGGCATGTCATGTGTCGGGCATGTCGGGCGTGTCATGTGTCGGGCGTGTCATGTGTCGGGCGTGTCATGTGTCGGGCGTGTCATGTGTCGGGCGTGTCATGTGTTGGGCGTGTCGGGCGTGTCATGTGTCGGGCGTGTCATGTGTCGGGCGTGTCATGTGTCGGGCGTGTCATGTGTCGGGCGTGTCATGTGTCGGGCGTGTCATGTGTCGGGTGTGTCATGTGTCGGGCGTGTCGGGCGTGTCATGTGTCGGGCGTGTCATGTGTCGGGCGTGTCATGTGTCGGGCGTGTCATGTGTCGGGCGTGTCATGTGTCGGGCGTGTCATGTGTCGGGCGTGTCGGGCGTGTCATGTGTCGGGCGTGTCATGTGTCGGGCGTGTCATGTGTCGGGCGTGTCGGGCGTGTCATGTGTCGGGCGTGTCATGTGTCGGGCGTGTCATGTGTCGGGTGTGTCATGTGTCGGGCGTGTCATGTGTCGGGCGTGTCATGTGTCGGGCGTGTCATGTGTCGGGCGTGTCATGTGTCGGGCGTGTCGGGCGTGTCATGTGTCGGGCGTGTCATGTGTCGGGCGTGTCGGGCGTGTCATGTGTCGGGCGTGTCATGTGTCGGGCGTGTCATGTGTCGGGCGTGTCATGTGTCGGGCGTGTCATGTGTCGGGCGTGTCATGTGTCGGGCGTGTCATGTTTCGGGCGTGTCATGTGTCGGGCTTGTCATGTGTCGGGCGTGTCATGTGTCGGGCGTGTCGGTCGGGCGTGCCGGTCGGGCGTGTCATGTGTTGGGCGTGTCGGGCGTGTCATGTGTCGGGCGTGTCATGTGTTGGGCGTGGTGGGCGTGTCATGTGTCGGGCGTGTCATGTGTCGGATGTGTCATGTGTCGGAAGTGTCATTGGTCGGGCGTGTCAGGTGTGTCGGGCGTGTCATGTGTCGGGCGTGTCATGTGTCGGGCGTGTCGGGCGTATCGGGCGTGTTGGTCGTGTCGGGCGTGTCATGTGTCGGGCGTGTCATGTGTCGGGCGTGTCATGTGTCGGGCGTGTCATGTGTGTCGGGCGTGTCATGTGTCGGGCGTGTCATGTGTCGGGCGTGTCATGTGTCGGGCGTGTCGGGCGTATCGGGCGTGTTGGTCGTGTCGGGCGTGTCATGTGTCGGGCGTGTCATGTGTCGGGCGTGTCATGTGTCGGGCGTGTCATGTGTCGGGCGTGTCATGTGTCGGGCGTGTCATGTGTCGGGCGTGTCATGTGTCGGGCGTGTCATGTGTCGGGCGTGTCATGTTTCGGGCGTGTCATGTGTCGGGCTTGTCATGTGTCGGGCGTGTCATGTGTCGGGCGTGTCGGTCGGGCGTGCCGGTCGGGCGTGTCATGTGTTGGGCGTGTCGGGCGTGTCATGTGTCGGGCGTGTCATGTGTTGGGCGTGGTGGGCGTGTCATGTGTCGGGCGTGTCATGTGTCGGATGTGTCATGTGTCGGAAGTGTCATTGGTCGGGCGTGTCAGGTGTGTCGGGCGTGTCATGTGTCGGGCGTGTCATGTGTCGGGCGTGTCATGTGTCGGGCGTGTCGGGCGTATCGGGCGTGTTGGTCGTGTCGGGCGTGTCATGTGTCGGGCGTGTCATGTGTCGGGCGTGTCATGTGTGTCGGGCGTGTCATGTGTCGGGCGTGTCGGGCGTATCGGGCGTGTTGGTCGTGTCGGGCGTGTCATGTGTCGGGCGTGTCATGTGTCGGGCGTGTCATGTGTCGGGCGTGTCATGTGTCGGGCGTGTCATGTGTCGGGCGTGTCATGTGTCGGGCGTGTCTTGTGTCGGGCGTGTCATGTGTCGGGCGTGTCATGTGTCGGGCGTGTCATGTGTCGGGCGCGTCATGTGTCGGGCGTGTCATGTGTCGGGCGCGTCATGTGTCGGGCGTGTCATGTGTCGGGCGTGTCATGTGTCAAGCGTGTCGGGCGTGTCATGTGTCGGGCGTGTCACGTGTTGGGCGTGTCACGTGTCGGGTGTGTCATGTGTCGGGCGTGTCATGTGTCGGGCGTGTCATGTGTCGGGCGTGTCATGTGTCGGGCGTGTCATGTGTCGGGCGTGTCATGTGTCGGGCGTGTCATGTGTCGGATGTGTCATGTGTCGGAAGTGTCATTGGTCGGGCGTGTCAGGTGTGTCGGGCGTGTCATGTGTCGGGCGTGTCATGTGTCGGGCGTGTCATGTGTGTCGGGCGTGTCATGTGTCGGGCGTGTCATGTGTCGGGCGTGTCATGTGTCGGGCGTGTCGGGCGTATCGGGCGTGTTGGTCGTGTCGGGCGTGTCATGTGTCGGGCGTGTCATGTGTCGGGCGTGTCATGTGTCGGGCGTGTCATGTGTCGGGCGTGTCATGTGTCGGGCGTGTCATGTGTCGGGCGTGTCATGTGTCGGGCGTGTCATGTGTCGGGCGTGTCATGTTTCGGGCGTGTCATGTGTCGGGCTTGTCATGTGTCGGGCGTGTCATGTGTCGGGCGTGTCGGTCGGGCGTGCCGGTCGGGCGTGTCATGTGTTGGGCGTGTCGGGCGTGTCATGTGTCGGGCGTGTCATGTGTTGGGCGTGGTGGGCGTGTCATGTGTCGGGCGTGTCATGTGTCGGATGTGTCATGTGTCGGAAGTGTCATTGGTCGGGCGTGTCAGGTGTGTCGGGCGTGTCATGTGTCGGGCGTGTCATGTGTCGGGCGTGTCATGTGTCGGGCGTGTCGGGCGTATCGGGCGTGTTGGTCGTGTCGGGCGTGTCATGTGTCGGGCGTGTCATGTGTCGGGCGTGTCATGTGTGTCGGGCGTGTCATGTGTCGGGCGTGTCGGGCGTATCGGGCGTGTTGGTCGTGTCGGGCGTGTCATGTGTCGGGCGTGTCATGTGTCGGGCGTGTCATGTGTCGGGCGTGTCATGTGTCGGGCGTGTCATGTGTCGGGCGTGTCATGTGTCGGGCGTGTCATGTGTCGGGCGCGTCATGTGTCGGGCGCGTCATGTGTCGGGCGTGTCATGTGTCGGGCGCGTCATGTGTCGGGCGTGTCATGTGTCGGGCGTGTCATGTGTCAAGCGTGTCGGGCGTGTCATGTGTCGGGCGTGTCACGTGTTGGGCGTGTCACGTGTCGGGTGTGTCATGTGTCGGGCGTGTCATGTGTCGGGCGTGTCATGTGTCGGGCGTGTCATGTGTCGGGCGTGTCATGTGTCGGGCGTGTCATGTGTCGGGCGTGTCATGTGTCGGATGTGTCATGTGTCGGAAGTGTCATTGGTCGGGCGTGTCAGGTGTGTCGGGCGTGTCATGTGTCGGGCGTGTCATGTGTCGGGCGTGTCATGTGTCGGGCGTGTCGGGCGTGTTGGTCGTGTCGGGCGTGTCATGTGTCGGGCGTGTCATGTGTCGGGCGTGTCATGTGTGTCGGGCGTGTCATGTGTCGGGCGTGTCATGTGTCGGGCGTGTCATGTGTCGGGCGTGTCATGTGTCGGGCGTGTCGGGCGTATCGGGCGTGTTGGTCGTGTCGGGCGTGTCATGTGTCGGGCGTGTCATGTGTCGGGCGTGTCATGTGTCGGGCGTGTCATGTGTCGGGCGTGTCGGGCGTGTCATGTGTCGGGCGTGTCATGTGTCGGGCGTGTCATGTGTCGGGCATGTCGGGCGTGTCATGTGTCGGGCGTGTCATGTGTCGGGCGTGTCATGTGTCGGGCGTGTCATGTGTCGGGCGTGTCATGTGTCGGGCGTGTCATGTGTCGGGCGTGTCGGGCGTGTCATGTGTCGGGCGTGTCATGTGTCGGGCGTGTCATGTGTCGGGCGTGTCGGGCGTGTCATGTGTCGGGCGTGTCATGTGTCGGGCGTGTCATGTGTCGGGCGTGTCATGTGTCGGGCGTGTCATGTGCCGGGCGTGTAGGGCGTGTCATGTGTCGGGCATGTCATGTGTCGGGCATGTCGGGCGTGTCATGTGTCGGGCGTGTCATGTGTCGGGCGTGTCATGTGTCGGGCGTGTCATGTGTCGGGCGTGTCATGTGTTGGGCGTGTCGGGCGTGTCATGTGTCGGGCGTGTCATGTGTCGGGCGTGTCGGGCGTGTCATGTGTCGGGCGTGTCATGTGTCGGGCGTGTCATGTGTCGGGTGTGTCATGTGTCGGGCGTGTCGGGCGTGTCATGTGTCGGGCGTGTCATGTGTCGGGCGTGTCATGTGTCGGGCGTGTCATGTGTCGGGCGTGTCGGGCGTGTCATGTGTCGGGCGTGTCATGTGTCGGGCGTGTCGGGCGTGTCATGTGTCGGGCGTGTCATGTGTCGGGCGTGTCATGTGTCGGGCGTGTCATGTGTCGGGCGTGTCATGTGTCGGGCGTGTCATGTGTCGGGCGTGTCATGTGTGTCGGGCGTGTCATGTGTCGGGCGTGTCATGTGTCGGGCGTGTCATGTGTCGGGCGTGTCGGGCGTATCGGGCGTGTTGGTCGTGTCGGGCGTGTCATGTGTCGGGCGTGTCATGTGTCGGGCGTGTCATGTGTCGGGCGTGTCATGTGTCGGGCGTGTCATGTGTCGGGCGTGTCATGTGTCGGGCGTGTCATGTGTCGGGCGTGTCATGTGTCGGGCGTGTCGGGCGTATCGGGCGTGTTGGTCGTGTCGGGCGTGTCATGTGTCGGGCGTGTCATGTGTCGGGCGTGTCATGTGTCGGGCGTGTCATGTGTCGGGCGTGTCATGTGTCGGGCGTGTCGGGCGTGTCATGTGTCGGGCGTGTCATGTGTCGGGCGTGTCATGTGTCGGGCATGTCGGGCGTGTCATGTGTCGGGCGTGTCATGTGTCGGGCGTGTCATGTGTCGGGCGTGTCATGTGTCGGGCGTGTCATGTGTCGGGCGTGTCATGTGTCGGGCGTGTCGGGCGTGTCATGTGTCGGGCGTGTCATGTGTCGGGCGTGTCATGTGTCGGGCGTGTCGGGCGTGTCATGTGTCGGGCGTGTCATGTGTCGGGCGTGTCATGTGTCGGGCGTGTCATGTGTCGGGCGTGTCATGTGCCGGGCGTGTAGGGCGTGTCATGTGTCGGGCATGTCATGTGTCGGGCATGTCGGGCGTGTCATGTGTCGGGCGTGTCATGTGTCGGGCGTGTCATGTGTCGGGCGTGTCATGTGTCGGGCGTGTCATGTGTTGGGCGTGTCGGGCGTGTCATGTGTCGGGCGTGTCATGTGTCGGGCGTGTCGGGCGTGTCATGTGTCGGGCGTGTCATGTGTCGGGCGTGTCATGTGTCGGGTGTGTCATGTGTCGGGCGTGTCGGGCGTGTCATGTGTCGGGCGTGTCATGTGTCGGGCGTGTCATGTGTCGGGCGTGTCATGTGTCGGGCGTGTCGGGCGTGTCATGTGTCGGGCGTGTCATGTGTCGGGCGTGTCGGGCGTGTCATGTGTCGGGCGTGTCATGTGTCGGGCGTGTCATGTGTCGGGCGTGTCATGTGTCGGGCGTGTCATGTGTCGGGCGTGTCATGTGTCGGGCGTGTCATGTGTCGGGCGTGTCATGTGTGTCGGGCGTGTCATGTGTCGGGCGTGTCATGTGTCGGGCGTGTCATGTGTCGGGCGTGTCGGGCGTATCGGGCGTGTTGGTCGTGTCGGGCGTGTCATGTGTCGGGCGTGTCATGTGTCGGGCGTGTCATGTGTCGGGCGTGTCATGTGTCGGGCGTGTCATGTGTCGGGCTTGTCATGTGTCGGGCGTGTCATGTGTCGGGCGTGTCGGTCGGGCGTGCCGGTCGGGCGTGTCATGTGTTGGGCGTGTCGGGCGTGTCATGTGTCGGGCGTGTCATGTGTTGGGCGTGGTGGGCGTGTCATGTGTCGGGCGTGTCATGTGTCGGATGTGTCATGTGTCGGAAGTGTCATTGGTCGGGCGTGTCAGGTGTGTCGGGCGTGTCATGTGTCGGGCGTGTCATGTGTCGGGCGTGTCATGTGTCGGGCGTGTCGGGCGTATCGGGCGTGTTGGTCGTGTCGGGCGTGTCATGTGTCGGGCGTGTCATGTGTCGGGCGTGTCATGTGTGTCGGGCGTGTCATGTGTCGGGCGTGTCATGTGTCGGGCGTGTCGGGCGTATCGGGCGTGTTGGTCGTGTCGGGCGTGTCATGTGTCGGGCGTGTCATGTGTCGGGCGTGTCATGTGTCGGGCGTGTCATGTGTCGGGCGTGTCATGTGTCGGGCGTGTCTTGTGTCGGGCGTGTCATGTGTCGGGCGTGTCATGTGTCGGGCGTGTCATGTGTCGGGCGCGTCATGTGTCGGGCGTGTCATGTGTCGGGCGCGTCATGTGTCGGGCGTGTCATGTGTCGGGCGTGTCATGTGTCAAGCGTGTCGGGCGTGTCATGTGTCGGGCGTGTCACGTGTTGGGCGTGTCACGTGTCGGGTGTGTCATGTGTCGGGCGTGTCATGTGTCGGGCGTGTCATGTGTCGGGCGTGTCATGTGTCGGGCGTGTCATGTGTCGGGCGTGTCATGTGTCGGGCGTGTCATGTGTCGGGCGTGTCATGTGTCGGGCGTGTCATGTGTCGGGCGTGTCGGGCGTGTCATGTGTCGGGCGTGTCATGTGTCGGGCGTGTCATGTGTCGGCCGTGTCATGTGTCGGGCTTGTCATGTGTCGGGCGTGTCATGTGTCGGGCGTGTCGGGCATGTCATGTGTCGGGCGTGTCATGTGTCGGGCGTGTCATGTGTCGGGCGTGTCGGGCGTGTCATGTGTCGGGCGTGTCATGTGTCGGGCGTGTCATGTGTCGGGCGTGTCATGTGTCGGGCGTGTCATGTGTCGGGCGTGTCGGGCGTGTCATGTGTCGGGCGTGTCATGTGTCGGGCGTGTCATGTGTCGGGCATGTCGGGCGTGTCATGTGTCGGGCGTGTCATGTGTCGGGCGTGTCATGTGTCGGGCGTGTCGGGCGTGTCATGTGTCGGGCGTGTCATGTGTCGGGCGTGTCATGTGTCGGGCGTGTCATGTGTCGGGCGTGTCGGGCGTGTCATGTGTCGGGCGTGTCATGTGTCGGGCGTGTCATGTGTCGGGCGTGTCATGTGTCGGGCGTGTCATGTGTCGGGCGTGTCATGTGCCAGGCGTGTAGGGCGTGTCATGTGTCGGGCATGTCATGTGTCGGGCGTGTCGGGCGTGTCATGTGTCGGGCGTGTCATGTGTCGGGCGTGTCATGTGTCGGGCGTGTCATGTGTCGGGCGTGTCATGTGTCGGGCGTGTCGGGCGTGTCATGTGTCGGGCGTGTCATGTGTCGGGCGTGTCGGGCGTGTCATGTGTCGGGCGTGTCATGTGTCGGGCGTGTCATGTGTCGGGCGTGTCATGTGTCGGGCGTGTCGGGCGTGTCATGTGTCGGGCGTGTCATGTGTCGGGCGTGTCATGTGTCGGGCGTGTCATGTGTCGGGCGTGTCATGTGTCGGGCGTGTCGGGCGTGTCGGGCGTGTCATGTGTCGGCGTGTCATGTGTCGGGCGTGTCATGTGTCGGGCGTGTCATGTGTCGGGCGTGTCGGGCGTGTCATGTGTCGGGCGTGTCATGTGTCGGGCGTGTCATTTTTCGGGCGTGTCATGTGTCGGCCGTGTCATGTGTCGGGCTTGTCATGTGTCGGGCGTGTCATGTGTCGGGCGTGTCGGGCATGTCATGTGTCGGGCGTGTCATGTGTCGGGCGTGTCATGTGTCGGGCGTGTCGGGCGTGTCATGTGTCGGGCGTGTCATGTGTCGGGCGTGTCATGTGTCGGGCGTGTCATGTGTCGGGCGTGTCATGTGTCGGGCGTGTCATGTGTCGGGCGTGTCGGGCGTGTCATGTGTCGGGCGTGTCATGTGTCGGGCGTGTCGGGCGTGTCATGTGTCGGGCGTGTCATGTGTCGGGCGTGTCGGGCGTGTCATGTGTCGGGCGTGTCATGTGTCGGGCGTGTCGGGCGTGTCATGTGTCGGGCGTGTCATGTGTCGGGCGTGTCATGTGTCGGGCGTGTCATGTGTCGGGCGTGTCATGTGCCAGGCGTGTAGGGCGTGTCATGTGTCGGGCATGTCATGTGTCGGGCGTGTCGGGCGTGTCATGTGTCGGGCGTGTCATGTGTCGGGCGTGTCATGTGTCGGGCGTGTCATGTGTCGGGCGTGTCGGGCGTGTCATGTGTCGGGCGTGTCATGTGTCGGGCGTGTCGGGCGTGTCATGTGTCGGGCGTGTCATGTGTCGGGCGTGTCATGTGTCGGGCGTGTCATGTGTCGGGCGTGTCGGGCGTGTCATGTGTCGGGCGTGTCATGTGTCGGGCGTGTCATGTGTCGGGCGTGTCGGGCGTGTCGGGCGTGTCATGTGTCGGGCGTGTCATGTGTCGGGCGTGTCATGTGTCGGGCGTGTCGGGCGTGTCATGTGTCGGGCGTGTCATGTGTCGGGCGTGTCATGTGTCGGGCGTGTCATGTGTCGGGCGTGTCATGTGTCGGGCGTGTCATGTGTCGGGCGTGTCGGGCGTGTCATGTGTCGGGCGTGTCATGTGTCGGGCGTGTCATGTGTCGGGCGTGTCATGTGTCGGGCGTGTCATGTGTCGGGCGTGTCATGTGTCGGGCGTGTCATGTGTCGGGCGTGTCATGTGTCGGGCGTGTCGGGCGTGTCATGTGTCGGGCGTGTCATGTGTCGGGCGTGTCGGGCGTGTCATGTGTCGGGCGTGTCATGTGTCGGGCGTGTCATGTGTCGGGCGTGTCATGTGTCGGGCGTGTCATGTGTCGGGCGTGTCATGTGCCAGGCGTGTAGGGCGTGTCATGTGTCGGGCATGTCATGTGTCGGGCGTGTCGGGCGTGTCATGTGTCGGGCGTGTCATGTGTCGGGCGTGTCATGTGTCGGGCGTTTCATGTGTCGGGCGTGTCATGTGTCGGGCGTGTCGGGCGTGTCATGTGTCGGGCGTGTCATGTGTCGGGCGTGTCGGGCGTGTCATGTGTCGGGCGTGTCATGTGTCGGGCGTGTCATGTGTCGGGCGTGTCATGTGTCGGGCGTGTCGGGCGTGTCATGTGTCGGGCGTGTCATGTGTCGGGCGTGTCATGTGTCGGGCGTGTCATGTGTCGGGCGTGTCATGTGTCGGGCGTGTCGGGCGTGTCGGGCGTGTCATGTGTCGGCGTGTCATGTGTCGGGCGTGTCATGTGTCGGGCGTGTCATGTGTCGGGCGTGTCGGGCGTGTCATGTGTCGGGCGTGTCATGTGTCGGGCGTGTCATTTTTCGGGCGTGTCATGTGTCGGCCGTGTCATGTGTCGGGCTTGTCATGTGTCGGGCGTGTCATGTGTCGGGCGTGTCGGGCATGTCATGTGTCGGGCGTGTCATGTGTCGGGCGTGTCATGTGTCGGGCGTGTCATGTGTCGGGCGTGTCATGTGTCGGGCGTGTCATGTGTCGGGCGTGTCATGTGTCGGGCGTGTCGGGCGTGTCATGTGTCGGGCGTGTCATGTGTCGGGCGTGTCATGTGTCGGGCGTGTCGGGCGTGTCATGTGTCGGGCGTGTCATGTGTCGGGCGTGTCATGTGTCGGGCGTGTCATGTGTCGGGCGTGTCATGTGTCGGGCGTGTCATGTGTCGGGCGTGTCATGTGTCGGGCGTGTCGGGCGTGTCATGTGTCGGGCGTGTCATGTGTCGGGCGTGTCATGTGTCGGGCGTGTCATGTGTCGGGCGTGTCATGTGTTGGGCGTGTCATGTGTCGGGCGTGTCATGTGTCGGGCGTGTCGGGCATGTCATGTGTCGGGCGTGTCATGTGTCGGGCGTGTCATGTGTCGGGCGTGTCATGTGTCGGGCGTGTCATGTGTCGGGCGTGTCATGTGTCGGGCGTGTCATGTGTCGGGCGTGTCGGGCGTGTCATGTGTCGGGCGTGTCATGTGTCGGGCGTGTCATGTGTCGGGCGTGTCGGGCGTGTCATGTGTCGGGCGTGTCATGTGTCGGGCGTGTCATGTGTCGGGCGTGTCATGTGTCGGGCGTGTCATGTGTCGGGCGTGTCATGTGTCGGGCGTGTCATGTGTCGGGCGTGTCGGGCGTGTCATGTGTCGGGCGTGTCATGTGTCGGGCGTGTCATGTGTCGGGCGTGTCATGTGTCGGGCGTGTCATGTGTCGGGCGTGTCATGTGTCGGGCGTGTCATGTGTCGGGCGTGTCGGGCGTGTCATGTGTCGGGCGTGTCATGTGTCGGGCGTGTCATGTGTCGGGCGTGTCATGTGTCGGGCGTGTCATGTGTTGGGCGTGTCATGTGTCGGGCGTGTCATGTGTCGGGCGTGTCGGGCATGTCATGTGTCGGGCGTGTCATGTGTCGGGCGTGTCATGTGTCGGGCGTGTCATGTGTCGGGCGTGTCATGTGTCGGGCGTGTCATGTGTCGGGCGTGTCATGTGTCGGGCGTGTCGGGCGTGTCATGTGTCGGGCGTGTCATGTGTCGGGCGTGTCATGTGTCGGGCGTGTCGGGCGTGTCATGTGTCGGGCGTGTCATGTGTCGGGCGTGTCATGTGTCGGGCGTGTCATGTGTCGGGCGTGTCATGTGTCGGGCGTGTCATGTGTCGGGCGTGTCATGTGTCGGGCGTGTCGGGCGTGTCATGTGTCGGGCGTGTCATGTGTCGGGCGTGTCATGTGTCGGGCGTGTCATGTGTCGGGCGTGTCATGTGTCGGGCGTGTCATGTGTCGGGCGTGTCATGTGTCGGGCGTGGCGGGTTCAGTCCCGTGTGACTGTTCTTCCAGGAGCTGATGTTTCACCTTTTTGCAGATTCTTTTCTGTCTCATGTTCCGTGTTTATTCATCTCTTCTCATTTCGTGGGAGAACTGTGATTTTTGATGAACATTCGGGCAACATGTGTCTAGGGTTAGTGCATGTGTCTAGGGTTAGTGCATGTCTCTAGGGTTAGTGCATGTGTCTAGGGTTAGTGCATGTCTCTAGGGTTAGTGCATGTCTCTAGGGTTAGTGCATGTCTCTAGGGTTAGTGCATGTCTCTAGGGTTAGTGCATGTCTCTAGGGTTAGTGCATGTGTCTAGGGTTAGTGCATGTCTCTAGGGTTAGTGCATGTCTCTAGGGTTAGTGCATGTCTCTAGGGTTAGTGCATGTCTCTAGGGTTGGGG
The DNA here is from genome assembly GCF_026437365.1 of Eucyclogobius newberryi. Classification (NCBI taxonomy): domain Eukaryota; kingdom Metazoa; phylum Chordata; class Actinopteri; order Gobiiformes; family Gobiidae; genus Eucyclogobius; species Eucyclogobius newberryi. The sequence continues at coordinate 65,887 of NW_027315947.1, forward strand.
TTAGGGTTAGTGCATGTCTCTAGGGTTAGTGCGTGTGTCTAGGGTTAGTGCATGTGTCTAGGGTTAGTGCATGTGTCTAGGGTTAGTGCATGTCTCTAAGGTTAGTGCATGTGTCTAGGGTTAGTGCATGTCTGGGTTAGGGTTAGTGCATGTCTCTAGGGTTAGTGCATGTCTCTAGGGTTAGGGTTAGTGCATGTGTCTCGTCTCTAGTCCGATGTCAGGGTTAGTGCATGTCTCTAAGGTTAGTGCATGTCTCTAAGGTTAGTGCATGTCTCTAGGGTTAGGGTTAGTGCATGTCTCTAGGGTTAGGGTTAGGGTTAGTGCATGTCTCTAAGGTTAGTGCATGTCTCTAAGGTTAGTGCATGTCTCTAGGGTTAGGGTTAGTGCATGTATCTAGGGTTTTGGTTAGGGTTAGTGCATGTCTCTAGGGTTAGGGTTAGTGCATGTCTCTAGGGTTAGGGTTAGTGCATGTCTCTAGGGTTAGGGTTAGGGTTAGTGCATGTCTCTAGGGTTAGTGCATGTCTCTAGGGTTGGGGTTAGGGTTAGTGCATGTCTCTAGGGTTAGTGCATGTCTCTAGGGTTAGGGTTAGGGTTAGTGCATGTCTCTAGGGTTAGGGTTAGTGCATGTCTCTAGGGTTAGTGCATGTCTCTAGGGTTAGGGTTAGTGCATGTCTCTAGGGTTAGGGTCAGTGCATGTCTCTAGGGTTAGGGTTAGAGTTTGTGCATGTCTCTAGGGTTAGGGTTAGTGCATGTCTCTAGGGTTAGGGTTAGGGTTAGTACATGTCTCTAGGGTTAGGGTTAGTGCATGTCTCTAGGGTTAGGGTTAGGGTTAGTGCATGTCTCTAGGGTTAGGGTTAGGGTTAGTGCATGTCTCTAGGATTAGGGTTAGTGCATGTCTCTAGGGTTAGGGTTAGGGTTAGTGCATGTCTCTAGGGTTAGGGTTAGGGTTAATGCATGTCTCTAGGATTAGGGTTAGGGTTAGTGCATGTCTCTAGGGTTAGGGTTAGGGTTAGTGCATGTCTCTAGGGTTAGGGTTAGGGTTAGTGCATGTCTCTAGGGTTAGGGTTAGGGTTAGTGCATGTCTCTAGGGTTAGGGTTAGGGTTAGTGCATGTCTCTAGGATTAGGGTTAGTGCATGTCTCTAGGGTTAGGGTTAGGGTTAGTGCATGTCTCTAGGGTTAGGGTTAGGGTTAATGCATGTCTCTAGGATTAGGGTTAGGGTTAGTGCATGTCTCTAGGGTTAGGGTTAGTGCATGTCTCTAGGGTTAGGGTTAGGGTTAGTGCATGTCTCTAGGGTTAGGGTTAGGGTTAGTGCATGTCTCTAGGGTTAGGGTTAGGGTTAGGGTTAGTGCATGTATCTAGGGTTAGGGTTAGGGTTAGTGCATGTCTCTAGGGTTAGGGTTAGGGTTAGGGTTAGGGTTAGTGCATGTCTCTCGTCTCTAGTCCGATGTCATACCTGGAAGTCCTGGTTGAGTCTGAACTTACTCTATATTTCTGGTTGATGGGATAAACCACTCTGGCTCTGGAGGCAAATGCAGCGAGGTCACTGTTCACTGGAGCCTGGGGCTTCGTCTGCTTCGTCTGCTTCGTCTGGAAAAGAAATAATACTTTGTTTCATGTTAAGGCTGAAACACAGATGTAAACTCACTTATTGACTATTTCACAATTGTCGGTGTAATCCCTCATTGGTCCAGGCGTGTTCCATAGTAGAAAAAGCTTCAGTTGTTTCATCTGGACTCAGTTTGCAAAAATAGACGTTTCGACTTCATCCAAGAGTCATTGTCAATAACAGAATTTAGGTCGAGAACTCCGATATTAATACTGTTCTGTGGTAAGACCCGCCCATTGGGAGGAGCCTTCCTGAAGTAGAAAGAGTTGTTTGTTTCAACAGAAACTCCCCCTTGTATCTACCGAGCCTATTCAGAATCTTAATGGGCTGTTAGAATCCTCTTTGTCTTTGTGAGACCCTGGCTCAACCACCCTGAGTACCTGATTAGCATCTGAATGTCCTCTACCTTTCCAGGGGTTCAGTAACCCATTATAAATAACAGGAAGATTAAACCTTAGCCCTCCATTTCTGTTTAAAGAAGGTCTTTCTTTTTTAACAAAAATAGCTTCCTTAACTCCTCTTTCAAACCATCTTTTCTCCTGCTTAAAACCTTCACATCACCGTCTTCAAACGAGTGATTAGAGGCTTCAAGGTGGAGATGCACGGCGCCCTGTGGTCCTGAACTAGTATTTCTTCTGTGCTGATAAAGCCTCTTGTGTAGAGGCTGTTTCAGCCTCTTTTTTGTTAAAAAAGAAAGACCTTCTTTAAACAGAAATGGAGGGCTAAGGTTTAATCTTCCTGTTATTTATAATGGGTTACTGAACCCCTGGAAAGGTAGAGGACATTCAGATGCTAATCAGGTCCTCAGGGTGGTTGAGCCAGGGTCTCACAAAGACAAAGAGGATTCTAATAGACCATTAAGATTCTGAATAGGCTCGGTAGATACAAGGGGGAGTTTCTGTTGAAACAAACAACTCTTTCTACTTCAGGAAGGCTCCTCCCAATGGGCGGGTCTTACCACAGAACAGTATTAATATCGGAGTTCTCGACCTAAATTCTGTTATTGACAATGACTCTTGGATGAAGTCGAAACGTCTATTTTTGCAAACTGAGTCCAGATGAAACAACTGAAGCTTTTTCTACTATTTCACAATTGTAAAACTGAGTTCCTATTTGATATTTAGTAGTTTTGGTGTTTTTTCCTTCCAGAGAAGGAGGTTCTAAGGAGAGAGGGCTGTTCTCCTATGAACAATGTTTAATGCCGGCGCAGATTTACACCATCCTCACCTCCTCCATCACCTCCTCCATCACCTCCTCCATCGCATCCTCCATCGCATCCTCCATCGCCTCCTCCATCGCGTCTTCCATCGCCTCCTCCATCATCCCCTCTATCGCCCCCTCCATCGCCCCCTCCATCGCCTCCTCCATCGCCTCCTCCATCGCATCCTCCATCGCCACCTCCATCGCCTCCTCCATCGCCTCCTCCATCGTCTCCTCCATCGCATCCTCGATCGCATCCTCCATCGCCACCTCCATCATCCCCTCTATCGCCCCCTCTATCGCCCCCTCCATCGCCCCCTCCATCGCCTCCTCCATCGCCTCCTCCATCGCATCCTCCATCGCATCCTCCATCGCCACCTCCATCATCCCCTCTATCGCCCCCTCCATCGCCCCCTCCATCGCCTCCTCCATCGCATCCTCCATCGCATCCTCCATCGCCACCTCCATCGCCTCCTCCATCGCCTCCTCCATCGTCTCCTCCATCGCATCCTCCATCGCATCCTCCATCGCCACCTCCATCACCTCCTCCATCGCCTCCTCCATCGTCTCCTCCATCGCCCCCTCTATCGCCCCCTCCATCGCCTCCTCCATCACCTCCTCCATCGCCTCCTCCATCGCCTCCTCCATCGCCTCCTCCATCGTCTCCTCCATCGCCTCCTCCATCGCATCCTCCATCGCATCCTCCATCGCCTCCTCCATCGCCTCCTCCATCGCATCCTCCATCGCATCCTCCATCGCTACCTCCATCGCCTCCTCCATCGCCTCCTCCATCGCCTCCTCCATCGCCTCCTCCATCGCCTCCTCCATTGCCTCCTTCATCACCTCCTCCATCACCTCCTCCATCGCCTCCTCCATCGCCTCCTCCATCACCTTGTGGTACGCTGGAGCCACAGCCAGGGATAAACAGAGACTACAGCGCCCTCTGATGAGAAGGTGATCGGCTGCAGACTTCCATCTCTGCAGGAGGCCACTCGCCTGAGGCAGGAAGCCACTCCCCACAGGCAGCAAGCCACTCCCCACAGGCAGCAGGCCACACCCCTCAGGCAGGAGGCCCCTCCCCTCAGGCAGGAGGCCACTCCCCTGAGGCTGAGGCAGGAGGCCACTCCCCTGAGGCTGAGGCAGGAGGCCACTCCCCTGAGGCTGAGGCAAGAGGCCACTCCCCTGAGGCTGAGGCAGGAGGCCACTCCCCTGAGGCTGAGGCAGGAGGCCACTCCCCTGAGGCTGAGGCAGGAGGCCACTCCCCTGAGGCTGAGGCAAGAGGCCACTCCCCTGAGGCTGAGGCAAGAGGCCACTCCCCTGAGGCTGAGGCAGGAGGCCACTCCCCTGAGGCAGGAGGCCACTCGCCTGAGGCAGGAAGCCACTCCCCACAGGCAGCAAGCCACTCCCCACAGGCAGCAGGCCACACCCCTCAGGCAGGAGGCCCCTCCCCTCAGGCAGGAGGCCACTCCCCTGAGGCTGAGGCAGGAGGCCACTCCCCTGAGGCTGAGGCAGGAGGCCACTCCCCTGAGGCTGAGGCAAGAGGCCACTCCCCTGAGGCTGAGGCAGGAGGCCACTCCCCTGAGGCTGAGGCAGGAGGCCACTCCCCTGAGGCTGAGGCAGGAGGCCACTCCCCTGAGGCTGAGGCAAGAGGCCACTCCCCTGAGGCTGAGGCAAGAGGCCACTCCCCTGAGGCTGAGGCAGGAGGCCACTCCCCTGAGGCAGGAGGCCACTCCCCTGAGGCAGGAGGCCACTCCCCTGAGGCAGGAGGCCACTCCCCTGAGGCAGGAGGCCACTCCCCTGAGGCAGGAGGCCACTCCCCTGAGGCTGAGGCAGGAGGCCACTCCCCTGAGGCAGGAGGCCACTCCCCTGAGGCAGGCCACTCCCCTCTGCCACTTTAACAATTATTCAACTAATACTATTCACACACTTCACTTTCTGCACGATTTCAACCATCTGTACATTTTTGTATAAATAAATATTACACTAACCATATGTATATACTGAGAAGTTTATTTTATAAATTGTCATTATTTTATTAGACCTTATTCTATAATAAGGTTCAAAGTAAATTCTTAATGTATGCATGCCATGTTGGACCCTAAAGACGTTGCTATTATTATTATTTTATTATAAATTGCTTTATATTGGACATTAACGCGAACTATTCAATGACAATGGCATAAACCTTTTCTGATTCTGATTAGGGTCAGGATCAGGGTCAGGATCAGGCTCAGGGTCAGGGTCAGGGTCAGGGTCAGGATTAGGGTCAGGATCAGGGTCAGGATCAGGGTCAGGATCAGGCTCAGGGTCAGGCTCAGGGTCAGGGTCAGGATCAGGGTCAGGATCAGGGTCAGGGTCAGGATCAGGGTCAGGATCAGGGTCAGGATCAGGGTCAGGGTCAGGGTCAGGGTCAGGGTCAGGGTCAGGCTCAGGGTCAGGGTCAGGATCAGGGTCAGGGTCAGGGTCAGGATCAGGGTCAGGATCAGGGTCAGGGTCAGGGTCAGGGTTAGGCTCAGGGTCAGGCTCAGGGTCAGGGTTAGGCTCAGGGTCAGGGTCAGGGTTAGGCTCAGGGTCAGGGTCAGGGTTAGGCTCAGGGTCAGGCTCAGGGTCAGGGTTAGGCTCAGGGTCAGGGTCAGGGTCAGGGTCAGGGTCAGGTTCAGGGTCAGGGTTAGGCTCAGGGTCAGGGTTAGGCTCAGGGTTAGGCTCAGGGTTAGGCTCAGGGTCAGGGTTAGGCTCAGGGTCAGGGTTAGGGTCAGGCTCAGGGTTAGGCTCAGGGTCAGGCTAAGGCTCAGGGTTAGGCTCAGGGTCGGGGTTAGGCGTGTCGGGCGTGTCATGTGTCGGGCGTGTCATGTGTCGGGCGTGTCATGTGTCGGGCGTGTCGGGCGTGTCATGTGTCGGGCGTGTCATGTGTCGGGCGTGTCATGTGTCGGGCGTGTCATGTGTCGGGCGTGTCATGTGTCGGGCGTGTCATGTGTCGGGCGTGTCGGGCGTGTCATGTGTCGGGCGTGTCATGTGTCGGGCGTGTCATGTGTCGGCCGTGTCATGTGTCGGGCTTGTCATGTGTCGGGCGTGTCATGTGTCGGGCGTGTCGGGCATGTCATGTGTCGGGCGTGTCATGTGTCGGGCGTGTCATGTGTCGGGCGTGTCGGGCGTGTCATGTGTCGGGCGTGTCATGTGTCGGGCGTGTCATGTGTCGGGCGTGTCATGTGTCGGGCGTGTCATGTGTCGGGCGTGTCGGGCGTGTCATGTGTCGGGCGTGTCATGTGTCGGGCGTGTCATGTGTCGGGCATGTCGGGCGTGTCATGTGTCGGGCGTGTCATGTGTCGGGCGTGTCATGTGTCGGGCGTGTCGGGCGTGTCATGTGTCGGGCGTGTCATGTGTCGGGCGTGTCATGTGTCGGGCGTGTCATGTGTCGGGCGTGTCGGGCGTGTCATGTGTCGGGCGTGTCATGTGTCGGGCGTGTCATGTGTCGGGCGTGTCATGTGTCGGGCGTGTCATGTGTCGGGCGTGTCATGTGCCAGGCGTGTAGGGCGTGTCATGTGTCGGGCATGTCATGTGTCGGGCGTGTCGGGCGTGTCATGTGTCGGGCGTGTCATGTGTCGGGCGTGTCATGTGTCGGGCGTGTCATGTGTCGGGCGTGTCATGTGTCGGGCGTGTCGGGCGTGTCATGTGTCGGGCGTGTCATGTGTCGGGCGTGTCGGGCGTGTCATGTGTCGGGCGTGTCATGTGTCGGGCGTGTCATGTGTCGGGCGTGTCATGTGTCGGGCGTGTCGGGCGTGTCATGTGTCGGGCGTGTCATGTGTCGGGCGTGTCATGTGTCGGGCGTGTCATGTGTCGGGCGTGTCATGTGTCGGGCGTGTCGGGCGTGTCGGGCGTGTCATGTGTCGGCGTGTCATGTGTCGGGCGTGTCATGTGTCGGGCGTGTCATGTGTCGGGCGTGTCGGGCGTGTCATGTGTCGGGCGTGTCATGTGTCGGGCGTGTCATTTTTCGGGCGTGTCATGTGTCGGCCGTGTCATGTGTCGGGCTTGTCATGTGTCGGGCGTGTCATGTGTCGGGCGTGTCGGGCATGTCATGTGTCGGGCGTGTCATGTGTCGGGCGTGTCATGTGTCGGGCGTGTCGGGCGTGTCATGTGTCGGGCGTGTCATGTGTCGGGCGTGTCATGTGTCGGGCGTGTCATGTGTCGGGCGTGTCATGTGTCGGGCGTGTCATGTGTCGGGCGTGTCGGGCGTGTCATGTGTCGGGCGTGTCATGTGTCGGGCGTGTCGGGCGTGTCATGTGTCGGGCGTGTCATGTGTCGGGCGTGTCGGGCGTGTCATGTGTCGGGCGTGTCATGTGTCGGGCGTGTCGGGCGTGTCATGTGTCGGGCGTGTCATGTGTCGGGCGTGTCATGTGTCGGGCGTGTCATGTGTCGGGCGTGTCATGTGCCAGGCGTGTAGGGCGTGTCATGTGTCGGGCATGTCATGTGTCGGGCGTGTCGGGCGTGTCATGTGTCGGGCGTGTCATGTGTCGGGCGTGTCATGTGTCGGGCGTGTCATGTGTCGGGCGTGTCGGGCGTGTCATGTGTCGGGCGTGTCATGTGTCGGGCGTGTCGGGCGTGTCATGTGTCGGGCGTGTCATGTGTCGGGCGTGTCATGTGTCGGGCGTGTCATGTGTCGGGCGTGTCGGGCGTGTCATGTGTCGGGCGTGTCATGTGTCGGGCGTGTCATGTGTCGGGCGTGTCGGGCGTGTCGGGCGTGTCATGTGTCGGGCGTGTCATGTGTCGGGCGTGTCATGTGTCGGGCGTGTCGGGCGTGTCATGTGTCGGGCGTGTCATGTGTCGGGCGTGTCATGTGTCGGGCGTGTCATGTGTCGGGCGTGTCATGTGTCGGGCGTGTCATGTGTCGGGCGTGTCGGGCGTGTCATGTGTCGGGCGTGTCATGTGTCGGGCGTGTCATGTGTCGGGCGTGTCATGTGTCGGGCGTGTCATGTGTCGGGCGTGTCATGTGTCGGGCGTGTCATGTGTCGGGCGTGTCGGGCGTGTCATGTGTCGGGCGTGTCATGTGTCGGGCGTGTCGGGCGTGTCATGTGTCGGGCGTGTCATGTGTCGGGCGTGTCATGTGTCGGGCGTGTCATGTGTCGGGCGTGTCATGTGTCGGGCGTGTCATGTGCCAGGCGTGTAGGGCGTGTCATGTGTCGGGCATGTCATGTGTCGGGCGTGTCGGGCGTGTCATGTGTCGGGCGTGTCATGTGTCGGGCGTGTCATGTGTCGGGCGTTTCATGTGTCGGGCGTGTCATGTGTCGGGCGTGTCGGGCGTGTCATGTGTCGGGCGTGTCATGTGTCGGGCGTGTCGGGCGTGTCATGTGTCGGGCGTGTCATGTGTCGGGCGTGTCATGTGTCGGGCGTGTCATGTGTCGGGCGTGTCGGGCGTGTCATGTGTCGGGCGTGTCATGTGTCGGGCGTGTCATGTGTCGGGCGTGTCATGTGTCGGGCGTGTCATGTGTCGGGCGTGTCGGGCGTGTCGGGCGTGTCATGTGTCGGCGTGTCATGTGTCGGGCGTGTCATGTGTCGGGCGTGTCATGTGTCGGGCGTGTCGGGCGTGTCATGTGTCGGGCGTGTCATGTGTCGGGCGTGTCATTTTTCGGGCGTGTCATGTGTCGGCCGTGTCATGTGTCGGGCTTGTCATGTGTCGGGCGTGTCATGTGTCGGGCGTGTCGGGCATGTCATGTGTCGGGCGTGTCATGTGTCGGGCGTGTCATGTGTCGGGCGTGTCATGTGTCGGGCGTGTCATGTGTCGGGCGTGTCATGTGTCGGGCGTGTCATGTGTCGGGCGTGTCGGGCGTGTCATGTGTCGGGCGTGTCATGTGTCGGGCGTGTCATGTGTCGGGCGTGTCGGGCGTGTCATGTGTCGGGCGTGTCATGTGTCGGGCGTGTCATGTGTCGGGCGTGTCATGTGTCGGGCGTGTCATGTGTCGGGCGTGTCATGTGTCGGGCGTGTCATGTGTCGGGCGTGTCGGGCGTGTCATGTGTCGGGCGTGTCATGTGTCGGGCGTGTCATGTGTCGGGCGTGTCATGTGTCGGGCGTGTCATGTGTTGGGCGTGTCATGTGTCGGGCGTGTCATGTGTCGGGCGTGTCGGGCATGTCATGTGTCGGGCGTGTCATGTGTCGGGCGTGTCATGTGTCGGGCGTGTCATGTGTCGGGCGTGTCATGTGTCGGGCGTGTCATGTGTCGGGCGTGTCATGTGTCGGGCGTGTCGGGCGTGTCATGTGTCGGGCGTGTCATGTGTCGGGCGTGTCATGTGTCGGGCGTGTCGGGCGTGTCATGTGTCGGGCGTGTCATGTGTCGGGCGTGTCATGTGTCGGGCGTGTCATGTGTCGGGCGTGTCATGTGTCGGGCGTGTCATGTGTCGGGCGTGTCATGTGTCGGGCGTGTCGGGCGTGTCATGTGTCGGGCGTGTCATGTGTCGGGCGTGTCATGTGTCGGGCGTGTCATGTGTCGGGCGTGTCATGTGTCGGGCGTGTCATGTGTCGGGCGTGTCATGTGTCGGGCGTGTCATGTGTCGGGCGTGTCATGTGTCGGGCGTGTCATGTGTCGGGCGTGGCGGGTTCAGTCCCGTGTGACTGTTCTTCCAGGAGCTGATGTTTCACCTTTTTGCAGATTCTTTTCTGTCTCATGTTCCGTGTTTATTCATCTCTTCTCATTTCGTGGGAGAACTGTGATTTTTGATGAACATTCGGGCAACATGTGTCTAGGGTTAGTGCATGTGTCTAGGGTTAGTGCATGTCTCTAGGGTTAGTGCATGTGTCTAGGGTTAGTGCATGTCTCTAGGGTTAGTGCATGTCTCTAGGGTTAGTGCATGTCTCTAGGGTTAGTGCATGTCTCTAGGGTTAGTGCATGTCTCTAGGGTTAGTGCATGTCTCTAGGGTTAGTGCATGTGTCTAGGGTTAGTGCATGTCTCTAGGGTTAGTGCATGTCTCTAGGGTTAGTGCATGTCTCTAGGGTTAGTGCATGTCTCTAGGGTTGGGGTTAGGGTTAGTGCATGTCTCTAGGGTTAGTGCGTGTGTCTAGGGTTAGTGCATGTGTCTAGGGTTAGTGCATGTGTCTAGGGTTAGTGCATGTCTCTAAGGTTAGTGCATGTGTCTAGGGTTAGTGCATGTCTGGGTTAGGGTTAGTGCATGTCTCTAGGGTTAGTGCATGTCTCTAGGGTTAGGGTTAGTGCATGTGTCTCGTCTCTAGTCCGATGTCAGGGTTAGTGCATGTCTCTAAGGTTAGTGCATGTCTCTAAGGTTAGTGCATGTCTCTAGGGTTAGGGTTAGTGCATGTCTCTAGGGTTAGGGTTAGGGTTAGTGCATGTCTCTAAGGTTAGTGCATGTCTCTAAGGTTAGTGCATGTCTCTAGGGTTAGGGTTAGTGCATGTATCTAGGGTTTTGGTTAGGGTTAGTGCATGTCTCTAGGGTTAGGGTTAGTGCATGTCTCTAGGGTTAGGGTTAGTGCATGTCTCTAGGGTTAGGGTTAGGGTTAGTGCATGTCTCTAGGGTTAGTGCATGTCTCTAGGGTTGGGGTTAGGGTTAGTGCATGTCTCTAGGGTTAGTGCATGTCTCTAGGGTTAGGGTTAGGGTTAGTGCATGTCTCTAGGGTTAGGGTTAGTGCATGTCTCTAGGGTTAGTGCATGTCTCTAGGGTTAGGGTTAGTGCATGTCTCTAGGGTTAGGGTCAGTGCATGTCTCTAGGGTTAGGGTTAGAGTTTGTGCATGTCTCTAGGGTTAGGGTTAGTGCATGTCTCTAGGGTTAGGGTTAGGGTTAGTACATGTCTCTAGGGTTAGGGTTAGTGCATGTCTCTAGGGTTAGGGTTAGGGTTAGTGCATGTCTCTAGGGTTAGGGTTAGGGTTAGTGCATGTCTCTAGGATTAGGGTTAGTGCATGTCTCTAGGGTTAGGGTTAGGGTTAGTGCATGTCTCTAGGGTTAGGGTTAGGGTTAATGCATGTCTCTAGGATTAGGGTTAGGGTTAGTGCATGTCTCTAGGGTTAGGGTTAGGGTTAGTGCATGTCTCTAGGGTTAGGGTTAGGGTTAGTGCATGTCTCTAGGGTTAGGGTTAGGGTTAGTGCATGTCTCTAGGGTTAGGGTTAGGGTTAGTGCATGTCTCTAGGATTAGGGTTAGTGCATGTCTCTAGGGTTAGGGTTAGGGTTAGTGCATGTCTCTAGGGTTAGGGTTAGGGTTAATGCATGTCTCTAGGATTAGGGTTAGGGTTAGTGCATGTCTCTAGGGTTAGGGTTAGTGCATGTCTCTAGGGTTAGGGTTAGGGTTAGTGCATGTCTCTAGGGTTAGGGTTAGGGTTAGTGCATGTCTCTAGGGTTAGGGTTAGGGTTAGGGTTAGTGCATGTATCTAGGGTTAGGGTTAGGGTTAGTGCATGTCTCTAGGGTTAGGGTTAGGGTTAGGGTTAGGGTTAGTGCATGTCTCTCGTCTCTAGTCCGATGTCATACCTGGAAGTCCTGGTTGAGTCTGAACTTACTCTATATTTCTGGTTGATGGGATAAACCACTCTGGCTCTGGAGGCAAATGCAGCGAGGTCACTGTTCACTGGAGCCTGGGGCTTCGTCTGCTTCGTCTGCTTCGTCTGGAAAAGAAATAATACTTTGTTTCATGTTAAGGCTGAAACACAGATGTAAACTCACTTATTGACTATTTCACAATTGTCGGTGTAATCCCTCATTGGTCCAGGCGTGTTCCATAGTAGAAAAAGCTTCAGTTGTTTCATCTGGACTCAGTTTGCAAAAATAGACGTTTCGACTTCATCCAAGAGTCATTGTCAATAACAGAATTTAGGTCGAGAACTCCGATATTAATACTGTTCTGTGGTAAGACCCGCCCATTGGGAGGAGCCTTCCTGAAGTAGAAAGAGTTGTTTGTTTCAACAGAAACTCCCCCTTGTATCTACCGAGCCTATTCAGAATCTTAATGGGCTGTTAGAATCCTCTTTGTCTTTGTGAGACCCTGGCTCAACCACCCTGAGTACCTGATTAGCATCTGAATGTCCTCTACCTTTCCAGGGGTTCAGTAACCCATTATAAATAACAGGAAGATTAAACCTTAGCCCTCCATTTCTGTTTAAAGAAGGTCTTTCTTTTTTAACAAAAATAGCTTCCTTAACTCCTCTTTCAAACCATCTTTTCTCCTGCTTAAAACCTTCACATCACCGTCTTCAAACGAGTGATTAGAGGCTTCAAGGTGGAGATGCACGGCGCCCTGTGGTCCTGAACTAGTATTTCTTCTGTGCTGATAAAGCCTCTTGTGTAGAGGCTGTTTCAGCCTCTTTTTTGTTAAAAAAGAAAGACCTTCTTTAAACAGAAATGGAGGGCTAAGGTTTAATCTTCCTGTTATTTATAATGGGTTACTGAACCCCTGGAAAGGTAGAGGACATTCAGATGCTAATCAGGTCCTCAGGGTGGTTGAGCCAGGGTCTCACAAAGACAAAGAGGATTCTAATAGACCATTAAGATTCTGAATAGGCTCGGTAGATACAAGGGGGAGTTTCTGTTGAAACAAACAACTCTTTCTACTTCAGGAAGGCTCCTCCCAATGGGCGGGTCTTACCACAGAACAGTATTAATATCGGAGTTCTCGACCTAAATTCTGTTATTGACAATGACTCTTGGATGAAGTCGAAACGTCTATTTTTGCAAACTGAGTCCAGATGAAACAACTGAAGCTTTTTCTACTATTTCACAATTGTAAAACTGAGTTCCTATTTGATATTTAGTAGTTTTGGTGTTTTTTCCTTCCAGAGAAGGAGGTTCTAAGGAGAGAGGGCTGTTCTCCTATGAACAATGTTTAATGCCGGCGCAGATTTACACCATCCTCACCTCCTCCATCACCTCCTCCATCACCTCCTCCATCGCATCCTCCATCGCATCCTCCATCGCCTCCTCCATCGCGTCTTCCATCGCCTCCTCCATCATCCCCTCTATCGCCCCCTCCATCGCCCCCTCCATCGCCTCCTCCATCGCCTCCTCCATCGCATCCTCCATCGCCACCTCCATCGCCTCCTCCATCGCCTCCTCCATCGTCTCCTCCATCGCATCCTCGATCGCATCCTCCATCGCCACCTCCATCATCCCCTCTATCGCCCCCTCTATCGCCCCCTCCATCGCCCCCTCCATCGCCTCCTCCATCGCCTCCTCCATCGCATCCTCCATCGCATCCTCCATCGCCACCTCCATCATCCCCTCTATCGCCCCCTCCATCGCCCCCTCCATCGCCTCCTCCATCGCATCCTCCATCGCATCCTCCATCGCCACCTCCATCGCCTCCTCCATCGCCTCCTCCATCGTCTCCTCCATCGCATCCTCCATCGCATCCTCCATCGCCACCTCCATCACCTCCTCCATCGCCTCCTCCATCGTCTCCTCCATCGCCCCCTCTATCGCCCCCTCCATCGCCTCCTCCATCACCTCCTCCATCGCCTCCTCCATCGCCTCCTCCATCGCCTCCTCCATCGTCTCCTCCATCGCCTCCTCCATCGCATCCTCCATCGCATCCTCCATCGCCTCCTCCATCGCCTCCTCCATCGCATCCTCCATCGCATCCTCCATCGCTACCTCCATCGCCTCCTCCATCGCCTCCTCCATCGCCTCCTCCATCGCCTCCTCCATCGCCTCCTCCATTGCCTCCTTCATCACCTCCTCCATCACCTCCTCCATCGCCTCCTCCATCGCCTCCTCCATCACCTTGTGGTACGCTGGAGCCACAGCCAGGGATAAACAGAGACTACAGCGCCCTCTGATGAGAAGGTGATCGGCTGCAGACTTCCATCTCTGCAGGAGGCCACTCGCCTGAGGCAGGAAGCCACTCCCCACAGGCAGCAAGCCACTCCCCACAGGCAGCAGGCCACACCCCTCAGGCAGGAGGCCCCTCCCCTCAGGCAGGAGGCCACTCCCCTGAGGCTGAGGCAGGAGGCCACTCCCCTGAGGCTGAGGCAGGAGGCCACTCCCCTGAGGCTGAGGCAAGAGGCCACTCCCCTGAGGCTGAGGCAGGAGGCCACTCCCCTGAGGCTGAGGCAGGAGGCCACTCCCCTGAGGCTGAGGCAGGAGGCCACTCCCCTGAGGCTGAGGCAAGAGGCCACTCCCCTGAGGCTGAGGCAAGAGGCCACTCCCCTGAGGCTGAGGCAAGAGGCCACTCCCCTGAGGCTGAGGCAGGAGGCCACTCCCCTGAGGCAGGAGGCCACTCGCCTGAGGCAGGAAGCCACTCCCCACAGGCAGCAAGCCACTCCCCACAGGCAGCAGGCCACACCCCTCAGGCAGGAGGCCCCTCCCCTCAGGCAGGAGGCCACTCCCCTGAGGCTGAGGCAGGAGGCCACTCCCCTGAGGCTGAGGCAGGAGGCCACTCCCCTGAGGCTGAGGCAAGAGGCCACTCCCCTGAGGCTGAGGCAGGAGGCCACTCCCCTGAGGCTGAGGCAGGAGGCCACTCCCCTGAGGCTGAGGCAGGAGGCCACTCCCCTGAGGCTGAGGCAAGAGGCCACTCCCCTGAGGCTGAGGCAAGAGGCCACTCCCCTGAGGCTGAGGCAGGAGGCCACTCCCCTGAGGCAGGAGGCCACTCCCCTGAGGCAGGAGGCCACTCCCCTGAGGCAGGAGGCCACTCCCCTGAGGCAGGAGGCCACTCCCCTGAGGCTGAGGCAGGAGGCCACTCCCCTGAGGCAGGAGGCCACTCCCCTGAGGCAGGCCACTCCCCTCTGCCACTTTAACAATTATTCAACTAATACTATTCACACACTTCACTTTCTGCACGATTTCAACCATCTGTACATTTTTGTATAAATAAATATTACACTAACCCTATGTATATACTGAGAAGTTTATTTTATAAATTGTCATTATTTTATTAGACCTTATTCTATAATAAGGTTCAAAGTAAATTCTTAATGTATGCATGCCATGTTGGACCCTAAAGACGTTGCTATTATTATTATTTTATTATAAATTGCTTTATATTGGACATTAACGCGAACTATTCAATGACAATGGCATAAACCTTTTCTGATTCTGATTAGGGTCAGGATCAGGGTCAGGATCAGGCTCAGGGTCAGGGTCAGGGTCAGGGTCAGGATTAGGGTCAGGATCAGGGTCAGGATCAGGGTCAGGATCAGGCTCAGGGTCAGGCTCAGGGTCAGGGTCAGGATCAGGGTCAGGATCAGGGTCAGGGTCAGGATCAGGGTCAGGATCAGGGTCAGGATCAGGGTCAGGGTCAGGGTCAGGGTCAGGCTCAGGGTCAGGGTCAGGATCAGGGTCAGGGTCAGGGTCAGGATCAGGGTCAGGATCAGGGTCAGGGTCAGGGTCAGGGTTAGGCTCAGGGTCAGGCTCAGGGTCAGGGTTAGGCTCAGGGTCAGGGTCAGGGTTAGGCTCAGGGTCAGGGTCAGGGTTAGGCTCAGGGTCAGGCTCAGGGTCAGGGTTAGGCTCAGGGTCAGGGTCAGGGTCAGGGTCAGGGTCAGGTTCAGGGTCAGGGTTAGGCTCAGGGTCAGGGTTAGGCTCAGGGTTAGGCTCAGGGTTAGGCTCAGGGTCAGGGTTAGGCTCAGGGTCAGGGTTAGGGTCAGGCTCAGGGTTAGGCTCAGGGTCAGGCTAAGGCTCAGGGTTAGGCTCAGGGTCGGGGTTAGGCTCAGGGTCAGGGTCAGGGTTAGGGTCAGGGTTAGGCTCAGGGTCAGGCTCAGGGTTAGGCTCAGGGTCAGGGTTAGGCTCAGGGTCAGGGTTAGGGTCAGGCTCAGGGTTAGGGTCAGGGTCAGGGTTAGGCTCAGGGTCAGGCTCAGGGTTAGGGTCAGGGTCTAATCGTTTTTTCACTGTCATCCTTCCAGGAAACTGCTGTGATGTCAAACGTTACAAAACATTACAAACATTACGTTACAATAATGAATTGAATTGAAACAGTCGACTTGAGCATTTATTCATCGCAGACGAGTAAGTTTTTTGTTATTTTTTCATTAAATGTCAAACTCGATTTTGTTGCTAAGCAATAGACTTGATCTTCAATACCAATTTTGAGACAATGGAAAAGATCAATCTAAAAATGTGAAGGAACCGTCACATTTTCTGTTCTTAAGTGAATAGTTTTGATACTAGTTTTAATAGTAATTGATTACTATCTGATCTGTAATATTTTTGATAACACTATTATCCTGTTGCTAGTGCCCTAGTACCTCGTCTGTGCCTCTGACGCTCGGACCCTGGTTCTTCGCCTGGTTCTTCGCCTGGTTCTTCGCCTGGTTCTTCGCCTGGTTCTTCGCCTGGTTCTTCGCCTGGTTCTTCGCCTGGTTCTTCGCCTGGTTCTTCGCCTGGTTCTTCGCCTGGTTCTTCGCCTGGTTCGGCTGGTCTTGGCTCCGCTCTCCGTCACCCAGACTGTTCTCCAGCCTTGCCTTCTCTGCTTTGTCAGACTCCAGCACTCGGAGGTTTTGTCCCTGAAGAGAAAGTCACAGCATTAGTAACGTCCAGGGATCGTATGGAGAGAATAAACATAGAACAATGAACATCACAGAAATCAAAAATCAAAACAAGAACACATCAAACATCCATAGAAACAAAGTCACGGCTCAAGGTCAGATTTGTCTGTTTCCAAATGAAGTCTGAATGTCATTTTGTCATATTGTCTGATAATGTAAGTCCTTGAGCATTGGAGATGTTTGTGTTAATAAGCAGTTTATTTGTTTTGGCCTTTTTTCCTTTCCAAAAGTACATTCCAAAAGTTGCATTTCCCTGTGAAGAATGAGACCTTTGACCTGGAGTTATAAAATAATTGTGGCATCTGACCTTAAAAGTACATGAATGTGAGGTACTCCTCTGAGCTCCTCCCACTCTTCATCTGTCAAAACAACATGAGCTTCTCTTTATCACTTGTGTTTCAAGGTCATGACCTTGATAAGCATCTGTCAGAGGTTATAAAGGTCATGACCTTGATAAGCATCTGTCAGAGGTTATAAAGGTCATGACCTTGATAAACATCTGTCAGAGGTTATAAAGGTCATGACCTTGATAAACATCTGTCAGAGGTTATAAAGGTCATGGCCTTGAAAAATATCAGTCAGAGGTTATAAAGGTCATGACCTTGTTACATGTCTTAATGTTATAATAATTATTTATCTGTAAAAAAACTATAAAAGTCCTGTTTCTCTTTCCACATATCAAAGCTTTTCATGTGATTCTCTTTTACATCTGGTAAAAAAACCTTAAGACCTTTTGTCCTCCAGACCTTGAGTCTCAGCTCAGTTCTATTTGTACAAAACCTTTGGTCATAAAACTTTACCAGTTTAAGATTGTAACATGTGTGTTTAATTTGTTCTGATCAGCTCCTTCCATGTTGTAAGAACAGATTTGACCCAGGGATTCTTCACTTCCTCCTCATGACTCAAGCGTCTGTCATCTGCAGTAAGAACTGTACAGGAAACCCCGGCACCACATGACTCTCAGTATAAGACCTGGACAGGAACCCCCGGCACCACATGACTCTCAGTATAAGACCTGGACAGGAACCTCAGGCACCACATGACTCTCAGTATAAGACCTGGACAGGAACCTCAGGCACCACATGACTCTCAGTATAAGACCTGTACAGGAACCCCCGGCACCACATGACTCTCAGTATAAGACCTGTACAGGAACCCCCGGCACCACATGACTCTCAGTATAAGACCTGTACAGGAACCTCAGGCACCACATGACTCTCAGTATAAGACCTGTACAGGAACCTCCGGCACCACATGACTCTCAGTATAAGACCTGTACAGGAACCTCAGGCACCACATGACTCTCAGTATAAGACCTGTACAGGAACCTCCGGCACCACATGACTCTCAGTATAAGACCTGTACAGGAACCTCAGGCACCACATGACTCTCAGTATAAGACCTGTACAGGAACCTCAGGCACCACATGACTCTCAGTATAAGACCTGTACAGGAACCTCCGGCACCACATGACTCTCAGTATAAGACCTGTACAGGAACCTCAGGCACCACATGACTCTCAGTATAAGACCTGTACAGGAACCTCCGGCACCACATGACTCTCAGTATAAGACCTGTACAGGAACCTCAGGCACCACATGACACTCAGTATAAGACCTGTACAGGAACCTCAGGCACCACATTACTCTCAGTATAAGACCTGTACAGGAACCTCAGGCACCACATGACTCTCAGTATAAGACCTGTACAGGAACCTCAGGCACCACATGACTCTCAGTATAAGACCTGTACAGGAACCTCAGGCACCACATGACTCTCAGTATAAGACCTGTAGAGGAACCTCAGGCACCACATGACTCTCAGTATAAGACCTGTACAGGAACCTCAGGCACCACATGACTCTCAGTATAAGACCTGTACAGGAACCTCCGGCACCACATGACTCTCAGTATAAGACCTGTACAGGAACCTCAGGCACCACATGACTCTCAGTATAAGACCTGTACAGGAACCTCAGGCACCACATGACTCTCAGTATAAGACCTGTACAGGAACCTCAGGCACCACATGACTCTCAGTATAAGACCTGTACAGGAACCTCAGGCACCACATGACTCTCAGTATAAGACCTGTACAGGAACCTCAGGCACCACATGACTCTCAGTATAAGACCATTGAGCACAACATTCACACCAGCAACGCTCTCATTTCACCTGAAATATAGTACTTTTCACACACAGTGTGCGGAGCATCTCACCAACTACAAGCTCGTCTCCTTTTATTCAAGATTTGGCAATGGCAATAAACCCCATTCTGATTCTGATTTGTGATTCGGTGCTTGCCGTTTGCCGCTTGCCGCTTGCCGTTTGCCGCTTGCCGCTTGGCCAGAACACTCTTGCAAAAGATCTTTAATCTCAATGGGTTTTGTTTTTATCCAAAGGTAAAATAAATACAAATGTTTTAAAAAGTAAACTATTTCTGATTTTCACAAACAATACACTTCTGTCTAGAAGTCTTCAGTCACATATTTATAACTTTGTTTAAAATGTGTTGAAAAAGTCTCAATATTAAATACAAAGTAGAGCTACATCTAACGATTACTTATATTTTACATCACGAGTTATGATGCCATTCTGGAGCCACAAGGGCCATTCTGGAGCCACAAGGGCCATTCAAGAGCCACAAGGGCCATTCAGGAGCCACAAGGGCATTTCTGGAGCCACAAGGGCCATTCTGGAGCCACAAAGGCCATTCAAGAGCCACAAGGGCCATTCAGGAGCAACAAGGGCATTTCTGGAGCCACAAGGGCCATTCTGGAGCCACAAAGGCCATTCAAGAGCCACAAGGGCCATTCAGGAGCCACAAGGGCCATTCTGGAGCCACAAGGGCAATTCAGGAGCCACAAGGGCAATTCAGGAGCCACAAGGGCAATTCAGGAGCCACAAGGGCATTTCTGGAGCCACAAGGGCCATTCTGGAGCCACAAGGGCAATTCAGGAGCCACAAGGGCATTTCTGGAGCCACAAGGGCAATTCAGGAGCCACAAGGGCAATTCAGGAGCCACAAGGGCAATTCAGGAGCCACAAGGGCAATTCAGGAGCCACAAGGGCAATTCAGGAGCCACAAGGGCAATTCAGGAGCCACAAGGGCATTTCTGGAGCCACAAGGGCAATTCAGGAGACACAAGGGCAATTCAGGAGCCACAAGGGCAATTCAGGAGCCACAAGGGCAATTCAGGAGCTACAAGGGCCATTCTGGAGCCACAAGGGCCATTCTGGAGCCACAAGGGCAATTCAGGAGCCACAAGGGCAATTCAGGAGCCACAAGGGCAATTCAGGAGCCACAAGGGCAATTCAGGAGCCACAAGGGCATTTCTGGAGCCACAAGGGCAATTCAGGAGACACAAGGGCAATTCAGGAGCCACAAGGGCAATGCCATTCAGGAGCCACAAGGGCAATTCAGGAGCCACAAGGGCATTTCTGGAGCCACAAGGGCATTTCTGGAGCCACAAGGGCCATTCTGGAGCCACAAAGGCCATTCTGGAGCCACAAAGGCCATTCTGGAGCCACAAGGGCCATTCAGGAGCCACAAGGGCATTTCTGGAGCCACAAGGGCATTTCTGGAGCCACAAGGGCCATTCAAGAGCCACAAGGGCCATTCAGGAGCCACAAGGGCATTTCTGGAGCCACAAGGGCCATTCTGGAGCCACAAGGGCCATTCTGGAGCCACAAGGGCAATTCAGGAGCCACAAGGGCAATTCAGGAGCCACAAGGGCATTTCTGGAGCCACAAGGGCATTTCTGGAGCCACAAGGGCCATTCTGGAGCCACAAAGGTCATTCTGGAGCCACAAAGGCCATTCTGGAGCCACAAGGGCCATTCAGGAGCCACAAGGGCATTTCTGGAGCCACAAGGGCCATTCTGGAGCCACAAAGGCCATTCTGGAGCCACAAGGGCCATTCAGGAGCCACAAGGGCCATTCTGGAGCCACAAGGGCCATTCAGGAGCCACAAGGGCATTTCTGGAGCCACAAGGGCCATTCTGGAGCCACAAAGGCCATTCAAGAGCCACAAGGGCCATCCAGGAGCCACAAGGGCATTTCTGGAGCCACAAGGGCATTTCTGGAGCCACAAGGGCATTTCTGGAGCCACAAGGGCCTTTCTGGAGCCACAAAGGCCATTCTGGAGCAACAAGGGCCATTCAGGAGCCACAAGGGCCATTCTGGAGCCACAAGGGCCATTCAGGAGCCACAAGGGCATTTCTGGAGCCACAAGGGCCATTCTGGAGCCACAAAGGCCATTCAAGAGCCACAAGGGCCATTCAGGAGCCACAAGGGCCATTCAGGAGCCACAAGGGCAATTCAGGAGCCACAAGGGCATTTCTGGAGCCACAAGGGCATTTCTGGAGCCACAAGGGCCATTCTGGAGCCACAAAGGCCATTCTGGAGCCACAAAGGCCATTCTGGAGCCACAAGGGCCATTCAGGAGCCACAAGGGCATTTCTGGAGCCACAAGGGCCATTCTGGAGCCACAAAGGCCATTCTGGAGCCACAAGGGCCATTCTGGAGCCACAAGGGCCATTCAGGAGCCACAAGGGCCATTCAGGAGCCACAAGGGCCATTCTGGAGCCACAAAGGCCATTCAGGAGCCACAAGGGCCATTCAGGAGCCACAAGGGCCATTCAGGAGCCACAAGGGCCATTCTTGAGCCACAAGGGCCATTCAGGAGCAACAAGGGCCATTCAGGAGCCACAAGGGCCATTCTGGAGCCACAAGGGCCATTCAGGAGCCACAAGGGCATTTCTGGAGCCACAAGGGCCATTCGGGAGCCACAAAGGCCATTCAGGAGCCACAAGGGCATTTCTGGAGCCACAAGGGCCATTCTGGAGTCACAAAGGCCATTCAAGAGCCACAAGGGCCATTCAGGAGCCACAAGGGCATTTCTGGAGCCACAAGGGCCATTCTGGAGCCACAAAGGCCATTCAAGAGCCACAAGGGCCATTCAGGAGCCACAAGGGCCATTCTGGAGCCACAAGGGCAATTCAGGAGCCACAAGGGCAATTCAGGAGCCACAAGGGCAATTCAGGAGCCACAAGGGCATTTCTGGAGCCACAAGGGCCATTCTGGAGCCATAAGGGCAATTCAGGAGCCACAAGGGCATTTCTGGAGCCACAAGGGCAATTCAGGAGCCACAAGGGCAATTCAGGAGCCACAAGGGCAATTCAGGAGCCACAAGGGCCATTCAGGAGCCACAAGGGCATTTCTGGAGCCACAAGGGCCATTCTGGAGCCACAAAGGCCATTCAAGAGCCACAAGGGCCATTCAGGAGCCACAAGGGCATTTCTGGAGCCACAAGGGCCATTCTGGAGCCACAAAGGCCATTCAAGAGCCACAAGGGCCATTCAGGAGCCACAAGGGCCATTCTGGAGCCACAAGGGCAATTCAGGAGCCACAAGGGCAATTCAGGAGCCACAAGGGCAATTCAGGAGCCACAAGGGCATTTCTGGAGCCACAAGGGCCATTCTGGAGCCACAAGGGCAATTCAGGAGCCACAAGGGCATTTCTGGAGCCACAAGGGCAATTCAGGAGCCACAAGGGCAATTCAGGAGCCACAAGGGCAATTCAGGAGCCACAAGGGCAATTCAGGAGCCACAAAGGCATTTCTGGAGCCACAAGGGCAATTCAGGAGACACAAGGGCAATTCAGGAGCCACAAGGGCAATTCAGGAGCCACAAGGGCAATTCAGGAGCTACAAGGGCCATTCTGGAGCCACAAGGGCCATTCTGGAGCCACAAGGGCCATTCTGGAGCCACAAGGGCCATTCTGGAGCCACAAAGGCATTTCTGGAGCCACAAGGGCCATTCTGGAGCCACAAGGGCCATTCAGGAGCCACAAGGGCCATTCTGGAGCCACAAAGGCCATTCAAGAGCCACAAGGGCCATCCAGGAGCCACAAGGGCCATTCTGGAGCCACAAGGGCAATTCAGGAGCCACAAGGGCATTTCTGGAGCCACAAGGGCATTTCTGGAGCCACAAGGGCCATTCTGGAGCCACAAAGGCCATTCTGGAGCCACAAGGGCCATTCTGGAGCCACAAGGGCCATTCTGGAGCCACAAGGGCCATTCTGGAGCCACAAAGGCCATTCTGGAGCCACAAGGGCCATTCAGGAGCCACAAGGGCCATTCTGGAGCCACAAGGGCCATTCAGGAGCCACAAGGGCATTTCTGGAGCCACAAGGGCCATTCTGGAGCCACAAAGGCCATTCAGGAGCAACAAGGGCCATTCAGGAGCCACAAGGGCCATTCTGGAGCCACAAGGGCAATTCAGGAGCCACAAGGGCCATTCTGGAGCCACAAGGGCCATTCAGGAGCCACAAGGGCCATTCAGGAGCCACAAGGGCATTTCTGGAGCCACAAGGGCATTTCTGGAGCCACAAGGGCCATTCTGGAGCCACAAGGGCCATTCTGGAGCCACAAAGGCCATTCTGGAGCAACAAGGGCCATTCAGTAGCCACAAGGGCCATTCTGGAGCCACAAGGGCCATTCAGGAGCCACAAGGGCATTTCTGGAGCCACAAGGGCCATTCTGGAGCCACAAAGGCCATTCTGGAGCCACAAAGGCCATTCAAGAGCCACAAGGGCCATTCTGGAGCCACAAGGGCAATTCAGGAGCCACAAGGGCAATTCAGGAGCCACAAGGGCATTTCTGGAGCCACAAGGGCATTTCTGGAGCCACAAGGGCCATTCTGGAGCCACAAAGGTCATTCTGGAGCCACAAAGGCCATTCTGGAGCCACAAGGGCCATTCAGGAGCCACAAGGGCATTTCTGGAGCCACAAGGGCCATTCTGGAGCCACAAAGGCCATTCTGGAGCCACAAGGGCCATTCAGGAGCCACAAGGGCCATTCTGGAGCCACAAGGGCCATTCAGGAGCCACAAGGGCATTTCTGGAGCCACAAGGGCCATTCTGGAGCCACAAAGGCCATTCAAGAGCCACAAGGGCCATCCAGGAGCCACAAGGGCATTTCTGGAGCCACAAGGGCATTTCTGGAGCCACAAGGGCATTTCTGGAGCCACAAGGGCCTTTCTGGAGCCACAAAGGCCATTCTGGAGCAACAAGGGCCATTCAGGAGCCACAAGGGCCATTCTGGAGCCACAAGGGCCATTCAGGAGCCACAAGGGCATTTCTGGAGCCACAAGGGCCATTCTGGAGCCACAAAGGCCATTCAAGAGCCACAAGGGCCATTCAGGAGCCACAAGGGCCATTCAGGAGCCACAAGGGCAATTCAGGAGCCACAAGGGCATTTCTGGAGCCACAAGGGCATTTCTGGAGCCACAAGGGCCATTCTGGAGCCACAAAGGCCATTCTGGAGCCACAAAGGCCATTCTGGAGCCACAAGGGCCATTCAGGAGCCACAAGGGCATTTCTGGAGCCACAAGGGCCATTCTGGAGCCACAAAGGCCATTCTGGAGCCACAAGGGCCATTCTGGAGCCACAAGGGCCATTCAGGAGCCACAAGGGCATTTCTGGAGCCACAAGGGCCATTCTGGAGCCACAAAGGCCATTCAAGAGCCACAAGGGCCATTCAGGAGCCACAAGGGCCATTCAGGAGCCACAAGGGCCTTTCTGGAGCCACAAAGGCCATTCTGGAGCAACAAGGGCCATTCAGGAGCCACAAGGGCCATTCTGGAGCCACAAGGGCCATTCAGGAGCCACAAGGGCATTTCTGGAGCCACAAGGGCCATTCTGGAGCCACAAAGGCCATTCAAGAGCCACAAGGGCCATTCAGGAGCCACAAGGGCCATTCAGGAGCCACAAGGGCAATTCAGGAGCCACAAGGGCATTTCTGGAGCCACAAGGGCATTTCTGGAGCCACAAGGGCCATTCTGGAGCCACAAAGGCCATTCTGGAGCCACAAAGGCCATTCTGGAGCCACAAGGGCCATTCAGGAGCCACAAGGGCATTTCTGGAGCCACAAGGGCCATTCTGGAGCCACAAAGGCCATTCTGGAGCCACAAGGGCCATTCTGGAGCCACAAGGGCCATTCAGGAGCCACAAGGGCCATTCAGGAGCCACAAGGGCCATTCTGGAGCCACAAGGGCAATTCAGGAGCCACAAGGGCAATTCAGGAGCCACAAGGGCCATTCTGGAGCCACAAGGGCCATTCTGGAGCCACAAGGGCCATTCAGGAGCCACAAGGGCATTTCTGGAGCCACAAGGGCATTTCAGGAGCCACAAGGGCATTTCTGGAGCCACAAGGGCATTTCTGGAGCCACAAGGGCCATTCTGGAGCCACAAGGGCCATTCTGGAGCCACAAGGGCCATTCTGGAGCCACAAAGGCCATTCAGGAGCCACAAGGGCCATTCAGGAGCCACAAGGGCCATTCAGGAGCCACAAGGGCCATTCTTGAGCCACAAGGGCCATTCAGGAGCAACAAGGGCCATTCAGGAGCCACAAGGGCCATTCTGGAGCCACAAGGGCCATTCAGGAGCCACAAGGGCATTTCTGGAGCCACAAGGGCCATTCGGGAGCCACAAAGGCCATTCAGGAGCCACAAGGGCATTTCTGGAGCCACAAGGGCCATTCTGGAGTCACAAAGGCCATTCAAGAGCCACAAGGGCCATTCAGGAGCCACAAGGGCATTTCTGGAGCCACAAGGGCCATTCTGGAGCCACAAAGGCCATTCAAGAGCCACAAGGGCCATTCAGGAGCCACAAGGGCCATTCTGGAGCCACAAGGGCAATTCAGGAGCCACAAGGGCAATTCAGGAGCCACAAGGGCAATTCAGGAGCCACAAGGGCATTTCTGGAGCCACAAGGGCCATTCTGGAGCCATAAGGGCAATTCAGGAGCCACAAGGGCATTTCTGGAGCCACAAGGGCAATTCAGGAGCCACAAGGGCAATTCAGGAGCCACAAGGGCAATTCAGGAGCCACAAGGGCAATTCAGGAGCCACAAGGGCAATTCAGGAGCCACAAGGGCATTTCTGGAGCCACAAGGGCAATTCAGGAGACACAAGGGCAATTCAGGAGCCACAAGGGCAATTCAGGAGCCACAAGGGCAATTCAGGAGCTACAAGGGCCATTCTGGAGCCACAAGGGCCATTCTGGAGCCACAAGGGCCATTCTGGAGCCACAAGGGCCATTCTGGAGCCACAAAGGCATTTCTGGAGCCACAAGGGCCATTCTGGAGCCACAAGGGCCATTCAGGAGCCACAAGGGCCATTCTGGAGACACAAGGGCAATTCAGGAGACACAAGGGCAATTCAGGAGCCACAAGGGCATTTCTGGAGCCACAAAGGCCATTCTGGAGCCACAAAGGCCATTCTGGAGCCACAAGGGCCATTCAGGAGCCACAAGGGCATTTCTGGAGCCACAAGGGCCATTCTGGAGCCACAAAGGCCATTCTGGGGCCACAAGGGCCATTCAGGAGCCACAAGGGCCATTCTGGAGCCACAAGGGCATTTCTGGAGCCACAAGGGCATTTCTGGAGCCACAAGGGCATTTCTGGAGCCACAAGGGCATTTCTGGAGCCACAAGGGCCATTCTGGAGCCACAAAGGCCATTCTGGAGCAACAAGGGCCATTCAGGAGCCACAAGGGCCATTCTGGAGCCACAAGGGCCATTCAGGAGCCACAAGGGCATTTCTGGAGCCACAAGGGCATTTCTGGAGCCACAAAGGCCATTCAAGAGCCACAAGGGCATTTCTGGAGCCACAAGGGCATTTCTGGAGCCACAAGGGCCATTCTGGAGCCACAAAGGTCATTCTGGAGCCACAAAGGCCATTCTGGAGCCACAAGGGCCATTCAGGAGCCACAAGGGCATTTCTGGAGCCACAAGGGCCATTCTGGAGCCACAAAGGCCATTCTGGAGCCACAAGGGCCATTCAGGAGCCACAAGGGCCATTCTGGAGCCACAAGGGCCATTCAGGAGCCACAAGGGCATTTCTGGAGCCACAAGGGCCATTCTGGAGCCACAAAGGCCATTCAAGAGCCACAAGGGCCATCCAGGAGCCACAAGGGCATTTCTGGAGCCACAAGGGCATTTCTGGAGCCACAAGGGCATTTCTGGAGCCACAAGGGCCTTTCTGGAGCCACAAAGGCCATTCTGGAGCAACAAGGGCCATTCAGGAGCCACAAGGGCCATTCTGGAGCCACAAGGGCCATTCAGGAGCCACAAGGGCATTTCTGGAGCCACAAGGGCCATTCTGGAGCCACAAAGGCCATTCAAGAGCCACAAGGGCCATTCAGGAGCCACAAGGGCCATTCAGGAGCCACAAGGGCAATTCAGGAGCCACAAGGGCATTTCTGGAGCCACAAGGGCATTTCTGGAGCCACAAGGGCCATTCTGGAGCCACAAAGGCCATTCTGGAGCCACAAAGGCCATTCTGGAGCCACAAGGGCCATTCAGGAGCCACAAGGGCATTTCTGGAGCCACAAGGGCCATTCTGGAGCCACAAAGGCCATTCTGGAGCCACAAGGGCCATTCTGGAGCCACAAGGGCCATTCAGGAGCCACAAGGGCCATTCAGGAGCCACAAGGGCCATTCTGGAGCCACAAGGGCAATTCAGGAGCCACAAGGGCAATTCAGGAGCCACAAGGGCCATTCTGGAGCCACAAGGGCCATTCTGGAGCCACAAGGGCCATTCAGGAGCCACAAGGGCATTTCTGGAGCCACAAGGGCATTTCAGGAGCCACAAGGGCATTTCTGGAGCCACAAGGGCATTTCTGGAGCCACAAGGGCCATTCTGGAGCCACAAGGGCCATTCTGGAGCCACAAGGGCCATTCTGGAGCCACAAAGGCCATTCAGGAGCCACAAGGGCCATTCAGGAGCCACAAGGGCCATTCAGGAGCCACAAGGGCCATTCTTGAGCCACAAGGGCCATTCAGGAGCAACAAGGGCCATTCAGGAGCCACAAGGGCCATTCTGGAGCCACAAGGGCCATTCAGGAGCCACAAGGGCATTTCTGGAGCCACAAGGGCCATTCGGGAGCCACAAAGGCCATTCAGGAGCCACAAGGGCATTTCTGGAGCCACAAGGGCCATTCTGGAGTCACAAAGGCCATTCAAGAGCCACAAGGGCCATTCAGGAGCCACAAGGGCATTTCTGGAGCCACAAGGGCCATTCTGGAGCCACAAAGGCCATTCAAGAGCCACAAGGGCCATTCAGGAGCCACAAGGGCCATTCTGGAGCCACAAGGGCAATTCAGGAGCCACAAGGGCAATTCAGGAGCCACAAGGGCAATTCAGGAGCCACAAGGGCATTTCTGGAGCCACAAGGGCCATTCTGGAGCCATAAGGGCAATTCAGGAGCCACAAGGGCATTTCTGGAGCCACAAGGGCAATTCAGGAGCCACAAGGGCAATTCAGGAGCCACAAGGGCAATTCAGGAGCCACAAGGGCAATTCAGGAGCCACAAGGGCAATTCAGGAGCCACAAGGGCATTTCTGGAGCCACAAGGGCAATTCAGGAGACACAAGGGCAATTCAGGAGCCACAAGGGCAATTCAGGAGCCACAAGGGCAATTCAGGAGCTACAAGGGCCATTCTGGAGCCACAAGGGCCATTCTGGAGCCACAAGGGCCATTCTGGAGCCACAAGGGCCATTCTGGAGCCACAAAGGCATTTCTGGAGCCACAAGGGCCATTCTGGAGCCACAAGGGCCATTCAGGAGCCACAAGGGCCATTCTGGAGACACAAGGGCAATTCAGGAGACACAAGGGCAATTCAGGAGCCACAAGGGCATTTCTGGAGCCACAAAGGCCATTCTGGAGCCACAAAGGCCATTCTGGAGCCACAAGGGC